>NC_057800.1:78699147-78999147 GCF_018294505.1 Triticum aestivum
CAGATCGAGGCGAAGCACACGAGCAGTTTACCCAGCTCCGGAGCTCTCCGGAGAGATAACACTCCTACTGCTGCTTGTTTGATTATCTTGTGTTCTTGCTTTAGAGAGAGAGCGTAGTGTTTTTCTGGGTTACGAATGGATCGAACTTCGCGAACCAGTCGAACCGAACCCCCTCTACGTTGCGCATGGGCCTCCTTTTATACGCTAAAGGGGTCACCGATAGGTGGCAACGCAGAGAAGGGTACAAATGTAAAAAGTGAGGTGGTTGGTACAGTTACTTGTACAGTGCACCCTACCTAACCTTGACGGCAGGGGACAAGGGCATTAAATGCCCGTCTGAGTCGCCCAAACAGTGCAGAAAAGGACCGTTAGGGGCGCCACCATTCGCCACGATGGCGATCTTGTCAGCTTCGCATGCCACTGCGCACCGCTGGCTGCACAGCCTCCTGCCACGCGCGCCTGGAGAGGCCCCCAGAGCGACACGTTGGTGGATGCGCTGGAGTGTGGGCACAGAGTGGCCGCCTGCCGCGGCAAGCGCCTTGCCGCTGCTGTTATCTTGTCGGGTCCGGAGGCTTGTCGCTCACCGGGCCTCGAGGTACCTTGGTTGGTCTTCCCGGCAAGCTCCTCTTGTCGGGGCCTTGTCTCCTGAGCTTAAATACTTTGTTCTTGAATGGCTCCAAGGGAACCACGGAGGATCTTGGTGTTAGCCCGGCAAGCCTTGCCGCGGGGTGCTGCAACTACCCATGCACAAGTTCGGGGTACTAGGGTACCCCTATTCTAGTACACCGACACACTTTATCTCCCGCTTAGGAGAAAAAGCTTTACCCCTTTATCGCCTTCTTCGGTGCACCGAACACTTCGAGTGGACGGACGCTGCCACAGCCGGATTGGAAAAAATAAAGGCCATTTTGGCAACCAACCCAATCCTAGCCGCGCCAAACATTGGCGAACCAATGCTATTGTACATTGCGGCAACTCATCAAGTTGTAAGCGCAGTGCTCGTCATCGAACGAGAAGCTTCCGGACATAAATTCCCTCTTCAAAAGCCGGTATACTATGTATCCACTGTCCTCACTCCATGCAAATCA
Source organism: Triticum aestivum (assembly GCF_018294505.1). Taxonomy (NCBI): domain Eukaryota; kingdom Viridiplantae; phylum Streptophyta; class Magnoliopsida; order Poales; family Poaceae; genus Triticum; species Triticum aestivum. The sequence continues at coordinate 78,700,236 of NC_057800.1, forward strand.
CGGTACCCACATTATCAGAAGATAGCCTATGCGGTATTCATGGCATCCCGGAAGCTACGACACTACTTTCAAGAGTGTTCGATTACGGTAGCCTCGGAAGTGCCACTTAATGATATTATAAACAACCGCGACGCTATGGGCCGGATTGCCAAATGGGCCATTGAGCTCCTCCCATTTGAAATAACATACAAACCCCGACGAGCCATTAAATCGCAAGTATTGGCCGACTTCGTCGCCGAATGGACGGAGGCCGAACTCCCTAAAGAGTACGGCACATACTCCAACTGGATCATGCACTTCGACGGTTCTAAAATGCTGGCCGGTCTAGGGGCTGGCGTCATCCTGACATCCCTAACCGGGGATACCGTTCAGTACATACTGCAAATATTGTATAGAGACTCCAACAATGCAACCGAATACAAAGCTCTGTTGCATGGTCTTCGGATGGCAGTCTCCATGGGCATTCAATGCCAGGAGGTGCGTGGGGATTCAAACCTTGCAATATCCCAAATAAATGGAGACTTTGACGCCAAGGATCCGAAAATGGCGGCCTATCGAAACGCCGTCCTAAAAATGTCAGCTCGGTTCGAGGGGCTCGAATTCCACCATGTGGCTCGGGAAAACAACCAGGCGGCGGATGTCCTCGCCCGCATCGGCACAAAACGCGATACGGTCCCCCAACATATTTCTGGAAAGGCTGTCCAAGCCATCCGTAGTATGGGAAGGAGACACCGGTAATAATAGTCCGGACCTGGCCAAAATGCCCGATACCGAATACTCTGACACAATCGGAGGCTCTGCCACCGAAATAACACCTTCAACCCACGTAATAATGGCCATTATTGCCCCGTGGACAGAACCATTCCTGGCCTATGATACATCTCCGTCGTATCTATAATTTTTTATTGTTCCATGCCAATATTATTCAACTTTCATATACTTTTTGGTAACTTTTTATATTATTTTTGGGACTAACATATTGATCCAGTGCCCAGTGCCAGTTCCTGTCTGTTGCATGTTTTTGGTTTCGCAGAATATCCATATAAAACGGAGTCCAAACGGGATAAAAACGGACGGAGCTTATTTTTGGAAAATATGGAAAATTCGGAACGAAAATCAACGCGAACCAGTGCCCGAGGTGGTCACGAGGCAGGGGGTAGGGCGCGCCCCTACCGTCGTGAGCCCACCGTAAGGCGGTTGACGCTCTTCTTTTGCTGCAAGAAAGCTAATATTCAGAAAAAATCACGGCGAAGGTTTCAGGCCAATCGGAGTTAGGGATCTCCATATATACACGAAACGGTGAAACAGAGCCAGAAGAGAACGCAGAACCAGAGAGAAACAGAGAGATAGATCCAATCTCGGAGGGGCTCTCGCCCCTCCCATGCCATGGAGGCCAAGGACCAGAGGGGAAACCCTTCTCCCATCTAGGGAGGAGGTCAAGGAAGAAGAGGAAGAAGGGGGCCCCTCTCCCCCTCTCCTCCGGTGGGGCCGGAACGCCGCCATGGCCATCATCATCATCACCGCGATCTTCACCAACACCTCCGCCATCATCACCAACATCTCCATCACCTTCCTCCCCTCTATCTACAGCGGTCCACTCTCCCGCAACCCGCTGTACCCTCTACTTGAACATGGTGCTTTATGCTTCATATTATTATCCAATGATGTGTTGCCATCCTATGATGTCTGAATAGATTTTTGTTGTCCTATCGGTGGTTGATGAATTACTATGACTGATTTAATTTGCTTGTGGTTATGTTGCTGTCCTTTTGTGCCCATCATACGATTGCGCGTGTGGATCACACCCTAGGGTTAGTTGTATGTTGATAGGACTATGTATTGGAGGGCAAGAGTGACAGAAGCTTCAACCTAGCATAGAAATTGATGCATACGGGATTGAAGGCGGACCAATTTATCTTAATGCTATGGTTGGGTTTTACCTTAATGAACATTAGTAGTTGCGGATGCTTGCTAATAGTTCCAATCATAAGTTCATAGAATTCCAAGTCAGGGATGACATGCTAGCAGTGGCCTCTCCCACATAATACTTGCTATCGGTCTAGTAAAGTAGTCAATTGCTTAAGGGACAATTTCGCAACTCCTACCACCACTTTTCCACACTCTCTATATTTACTTTAGTTGCTTCTTTACCTTAACATCCCCTAGTTTTATTTTCGTGCTCTTTACTTTCTTGCAAGCCTTTCTGAAAACACCTACAAAGTACTTTTAGTTTCATACTTGTTCTAGGTAAAGCGAACGTCAAGCATGCGTAGAGTTGTATCGGTGGTCGATAGAACTTGAGGGAATATTTGTTCTACCTTTATCTCCTCGTTGGGTTTGACACTCTTACTTATCGAAAACTGTTGCGATCCCCTATACTTGTGGGTTATCAAGACCTTTTTCTGGCGCCATTGCCGGGGAGCAATAGCGTGGGGTGAATATTCTCGTGTGTGCTTGTTTGCTTTATCACTAAGTAATTTTTATTTGCTGTTCTTAGTTGTTTTCTACCTTTAGTTATGGGTAGGAAATGCAAAATACCAAAAAAATTAGTTGTACCTACTGAACCAATGGTTGAAGAACCACTCAAAATCTATCACACTGCTGAAGCTTTTTACTTGGATCATCTTCGATCCCTTTGTGCTCGTGCTGAAACCCCAACTAGCTTAGTTGAGGGCAAATCTTTAGATGAGCATGCTTGTTATGTGCGACACCGTATATCTGAAAAAGGGAAACTATTATGGGGTCAAATTCAACGTTTGCAATGCTATTCTTGGAATTTATGTGAAATATATGATTTTACTTGTTGTTCTGAAAACCCTAAGAAACACCTTCCCTATCAATGTGAGTTTAGTAATAATGGAATCATATCTTCGTATGTTAAGGGTGTTTACAATTACTATGATGTTCAACAAATTGAAGAATTTGTTGCTTTTAAGGGTGCTTCTGAAATTGCTTCTTTGATTGAAAAGTATGATGCTACTCTTCACAAATCTGAAAATTTTGCCATACTTGAATATTGTTATGATAATTATGCTTCTAATGCTTATGTTAAACTATATATTGAGGACTACTCTGCTGTCCAAGAAGAGACTAATATTTTGCAGGAGTCTATGGAAGAAGAAATTGATGAAACTGTGAGCTCATTGGATGAAAAAGATGAGGAGGAGAGCGAAGAACAAAAGGAGGAAGTGCGTATTGATCACCCGTGCCCACCTTCTAATGAGAGTAACTCTTCAACTCATACATTGTTTAATTCCCCTTCGTGCTTACCGAAGGATGATTGCTGTGATGACTGTTATGATCCCTATGATTCTTTTGAAATATCCCTTTTTGATGATGCTTGCTATGCTTGTGTCCAAGATGCCAATATGAATTATTCTTATGAGATGAACTTTCTATAGTTCCTTATGTTAAACATGAAATTGTTGCTATTGCACCCACACATGATAGTCCTATTATCTTTTTGAATTCTCCCGATTATACTATATCGGAGAAGTTTGCACTTATTAAGGAGTATATTGATGGGTTGCCTTTTACCGTTGCACATGATGATTTCTATAAATATAATATGCATGTGCTTGCTGCTCCTACTTGCAATTATTATGAGAGAGGAACTATATCTCCACCTCTCTATGTGTCCAACATGATAAAATTGCAAGAAACTGTTTATACTATGCATTGGCCTTTACTAGGTGTGCATGAATTGTTCTTTTATGACATGCCGATGCATAGGAAGAGAGTTAGACTTCGTCATTGCTTGACATATGTTGCTTTGTGCTCACTACTAAATTACAAATCATTGTTAATTAAAATTGGCTTTGATATACCTTGGGATCCGGGTCGATTCACTACTTGAGCACTATATGCCTAGCTTAATGGCTTTAAAGAAAGCGCTGCCAGGGAGACAACCCGAAAGTTTTAGAGAGTCATTTATTTATTTTAAGTGCTTTCATATAGTTTAAAAAACAAAAATAAAGAGGGGAACCCAAAACTTTTCAAAAAGGAAAGTGAAAGTGAGAAAGACAAGCACTGTTGAAGTGGGAGAGCTCCTTGAACTTTGTTCATGCTCACGGCAACTTTGTGAATCTTGATTATAGAAACTTTTCAATAAAAATAATTATCCCCTTGTACAATTCCATTGTATTATAAAAATAATGTGCCAATGTTTGCCTTTAGGATGTTTACATTTGCTTGATGGTTTGTACGGTGCAGGACAGAAACTTTGGCTGTAGTGCGCGATTTTACATTTTTAGCTGGAATGTCAAATGGTTCTGACTCTTTTTGCACTGTATTCCAATACAAATTTTTTATTTTTCCTAATTTTTGTATAATTTTTCATGTATCAGAAGTATGGTGAATGTTCAGATTATTACAGACTGTTCTGTTTTAGACAGATTCTGTTTTTGATGCATAGTTTGCTTGTTTTGATGAAACTATCAATTTATATAAGCGGATTAAGCCATGAAAAAGTTATATTACAGTAGACACAATGCAAAAACAAAATATGAATTGGTTTTCAACAGTACTTAGAGTAGTGATTTGCTTTATTATACTAACGGATCTTACCAAGTTTTCTCTTGAAGTTTTGTGTGGATGAAGTGTTCGATGATTGAGAAGGTTTTGATGTGAGAAGAAGGAAGAGAGGCAAGAGCTCAAGCTTGGGGATGCCCGAGGCACCCCAGGTAAATATTCAAGGGGACTCAAGCGTCTAAGCTTGGGGATGCTGGGAAGGCATCCCCTCTTTCTTCAACAAATATTGGTATGTTTTCGGATTCGTTTCGTTCATGCGATATGTGCAAGTCTTGGAGCATCTTTTGCATCTAGGTTTTTATTTTTTTATGCACCATGCTGGTATGAGATAGTCCTTGGTTGATTTATACAATGCTCTTTGCACTTCACTTATATTTTTTGAGTATGGCTTTATAGAATGCTTCATGTGCTTCACTTATATCATTTGAAGTTTGGATTGTCTGTTTCTCTTTACTTAGACAACCACCATTTGCAGAATGCTCTTTTGCTTCACTTATATTTGTTAGAGCACGGGCATATCTTTTGTAGAAAGAATTAAACTCTCTTGCTTCACTTATATCTATTTGCAGAGATAACATGAACTGGTCATTCACATGGTTAGTCATAAAATCCTACATAAAACTTGTAGATCACTGAATATGATATGTTTGATTCCTTGCAATAGTTTTGCGATATAAAGATGGTGATATTAGAGTCATGCTAGTGGGTATTTGTGGATTGTAGAAATACTTGTGTTGAGGTTTGTGATTCCCGTAGCATGCACGTATGGTGAACCGTTATGTGATGAAGTCGGAGCATGATTTATTTATTGATTGTCTTCCTTATGAGTGGCAGTCGGGGATGAGCGATGGTCTTTTCCTACCAATCTATCCCCCTAGGAGCATGCGCGTAGTACTTTGTTTCGATAGCTAATAGTCTTTTGCAATAAGTATGTGAGTTCTTTATGACTAATGTTGAGTCCATGGATTATACGGAATCTCACCCTTCCACCATTGCTAGCCTCTCTAGTACTGCGCAACTTTCGCCGGTACCATAAACCCACCATATACCTTCCTCAAAACAGCCACCATACCTACCTATCATGGCATATCCATAGCCATTCTGAGATATATTGCCATGCAACTTCCATCATCATCATATACATGACTTGAGCATTTATTGTCATATTGCTTTGCATGATCGTAAGATAGCTAGCATGTTGTTTTCATGGCTTGTCCGTTTTTTGTTGTCATTGCTACGCTAGATCATTGCACATCCCGGTACACCGCTGGAGGCATTCATATAGAGTCATATCTTTGTTCTAGATATCGAGTTGTAATATTGAGTTGTAAGTAAATAAAAGTGTGATAATCATCATTATTAGAGCATTGCCCCAGTGAGGAAAGGATGATGGAGACTATGATTCCCCCCATAATTTGGGATGAGACTCCAGACTTTACAAAAAAATAAAAGAGACCAAAGAAGCCCAAATAAAAAAAAGATGCCAAAGAAGCCCACCAAAAAAACAAAAAAATGAGAGAAAAAGAGAGAAGGGGCAATGTTATTATCCTTTTACCACACTTGTGCTGCAAAGTAGCACCATGTTCTTCATATAGAGAGTCTCTTGAGTTATCACTTTCATATACTGGTGGGAATTTTCATTATAGAACTTGGCTTGTATATTCCGATGATGGGCTTCCTCAAATGCCCAAGGTCTTCATGAGCAAGCAAGTTGGATGCACACCCACTTAGTTTCAGTTAGAGCTTCCATACACTTATAGCTCTAGTGCATCCGTTGCATGGCAATCCCTACTCACTCACATTGATATCTATTGATGGGCATCTCCATAGCCCGTTGATATGCCTTGTTGATGTGAGACTATCTTCTCCTTTTTGTCTTCTCCACCATCATATTCTATTCCACCTATAGTGCTATGTCCATGGCTCATGCTCATGTATTGCGTGAAACTTGAAAAGGTTTGAGAACGTCAAAAGTATGAAACAATTGCTTGGCTTGTCATCGGGGTTGTGCATGATGTGAATATTTTGTGTGGTGAAGATGGAGCATAGCCAGACTATATGATTTTGTAGGGATAACTTTCTTTGGCCATGTTATTTTGAAAAGACATGATTGCTTTATTAGTAGGCTTGAAATATTATTGTTTTTATGTCAAATGATAGACTATTGCTTTGAATCACTCGTGTCTTAATATTCATGCCATGATTAGACATATGATCAAGATTATGCTAGGTAGCATTCCACATCAAAAATTATCTTTTTTATCATTTACCTACTCGAGGACGAGCAGGAATTAAGCTTGGGGATGCTGATACGTCTCCGTCGTATCTATAATTTTTGATTGTTCCATGCCAATATTATTCAACTTTCATATACTTTTTGGTAACTTTTTATATTATTTTTGGGACTAACATATTGATCCAGTGCCCAGTGCCAGTTCCTGTCTGTTGCATGTTTTTGGTTTGGCAGAATATCCATATCAAATGGAGTCCAAACGGGATAAAAACGGACGGAGCTTATTTTTGGAAAATATGGAAAATTCGGAAGGAAAATCAACGCGAACCATTGCCCGAGGTGCTCACGAGGCAGGGGGGCGCGCCCCCCTTAGGGCGCGCCCCCTACCCTCATGAGCCCACCGTAAGACGGTTGACGCTCTTCTTTTGCCGCAAGAAAGCTAATATTTAGAAAAAAAATCACGGCGAAGGTTTCAGGCCAGTCGGAGTTACGGATCTCCATATATACACGAAACAGTGAAACAGAGCCAGAAGTGAACGCAGAACCAGAGAGAAACAGAGATAGATCCAATCTCAGAGGGGCTCTCGCCCCTCCCATGCCATGGAGGCCAAGGACCAGAGGGGAAACCCTTCTCCCATCTAGGGAGGAGGTCAAGGAAGAAGAGGAAGAAGGGGGCCCCCCTCTCCTCCGATGGCGCCGGAACACCGCCGTGGCCATCATCATCATCACCACGATCTTCACCAACACCTCCGCCATGTTCACCAACATCTCCATCACCTTCCCCCCTCTATCTATAGCGGTCCACTCTCGCGCAACCCGTTGTACCCTCTACTTGAACATGGTGCTTTATGCTTCATATTATTATCCAATGATGTGTTGCCATCCTATGATGTCTGAATAGATTTTCGTTGTCCTATCGGTGGTTGATGAATTACTATGACTGATTTAATTTGCTTGTGGTTATGTTGCTGTCCTTTGGTGCCCATCATATGATTGCGCGCGTGGATCACACCCTAGGGTTATTTGTATGTTGATAGGACTATGTATTGGAGGGCAAGAGTGACAGAAGCTTCAACCTAGCATAGAAATTGATGCATACGGGATTGAAGGGGGACCAATTTATCCTAATGTTATGGCTGGGTTTTACCTTAATGAACATTAGTAGTTGCGGATGCTTGCTAATAGTTCCAATCATAAGTGCATAGAATTCCAAGTCAGGGATGACATGCTAGCAGTGGCCTCTCCCACATAATACTTGCTATCAGTCTAGTAAAGTAGTCAATTGCTTAAGAGAAAATTTCACAACTCCTACCACCACTTTTCCACACTCGCTATATTTACTTTAGGTGCTTCTTTACCTTAACAGCCCCTAGTTTTATTTTCGTGCTCTTTACTTTCTTGCAAGCCTTTCCAAAAATACCTACAAAGTACTTCCAGTTTCATACTTGTTCTAGGTAAAGCGAACGTCAAGCGTGCGTTGAGTTGTATCGGTGGTCGATAGAACTTGAGGGAGTATTTTTTTCTACCATTAGCTCCTCGTTGGGTTTGACACTCTTACTTATCGAAAACTGTTGTGATCCCCTATACTTGTGTGTTATCAGCCTACCTAACTAGACAGGAACTTCCGGAGGACCAAAATGAGGCATGCTACATAGTGCGGCGATCCAAGGCCTACAGGGTCCATGAGGGAGAATTGTACAAAAAAGCACTACCGAAGTCCTTCAAAGGTGCATCTCCGAAGAGGAAGGGCGGAATCTTTTGGCAGAAATTCACGCCGGACTCGGCGGTCATCACGCCGCAGCCCGCGCCCTTGTAAGCAAGGCCTTCCGCACAGGATTCTATTGGCCAACAGCCCGGGCAGACGCACAGGACTTGGTCCAACGTTGCGCCGGTTGCCAGCTCTTTGCAAATCAAAGCCACGTGCCACCCACCGCCCTCCAAACAATCCCCATTACATGGCCCTTTGCAGTCTGGGGGCTTGACATGGTTGGACCCCTTAAAGGGGGAACCCACAAGAAAAAAATACTTGCTGGTCATGGTGGATAAATTCACCAAATGGATAGAGGCCAAACTTGTTAAAACAGCTGAATCCGGACCGGTGATGGACTTCATATCGGGGGTTGTACACCATTATGGCGTCCCCCATAGCATCATCACTGACAATGGCACGAACTTCACGGCCGACGAGGTAAAACTCTGGTGCAGCGAAATGGGCATCAAGCTCGATTATGCTTCAGTCTATCACCCACAAACCAACGATCAAGTCGAGCGAGCAAACGGTCTTATAATGAGCGGCATTAAACCCAGATTAGTGCGTTCCTTAACGGAGTCTGACACGCACTGGGTAGAGGAGCTCGACTCCGTACTCTGGGGGCTGCAGACCACGCCAAATCGTAGTACCGGATATACACTGTTCTTTATGGTGTACGGCGCAGAGGCAGTCTTGCCCTGTGACATAATTCATGACTCACCTCGAGTGCGCATGTACGAAGAGAGAGAAGCCGAGCTTGATCGGAAGGACAGTCTGGACACCTTGGAGGAGGAGCACGACATATCCAAAGCCCGTTCCGCATTTTATCAGCAACAGGCTCGCAGATACCAAAGCAGAGAAGTACGGGCCAAAACTTATAACGTTGGCGAACTAGTTCTACGCCTGCCGGATAAGAAAAAGAACAAGCTCGAGCCCAAATGGGAAGGTCCCTTCATTATTGACCAAGTTCTGACCGGTGGAGTGTACTGACTGCGGGCTGCATCGACTAGTCGACTCGAGCCGAACCCATGGAACGCGGCCAAGCTCTGAAGATTGTACGCCTAGCACCAGACTCTATGTTAGTCCCCTCCCTTTGTCCATTTTCTGATTATACATCATTTGTCTTGTTTCCCTTTCTTTCTTTCTCTTATTATTTCGCTAGGCCTTCGAGGGTCACCTTGTGCCTCGCTTGTACATTACAGACGCGCTAGCCGCACTCTTCATACCTGGGGGCTTCTTTCACAGAAGCTTAAATTATTTATCTGGGCCTCACGCCCAACACATGTGTTATACTTCCGCATGTACCTTTTTTCACCATTATATGCATCGATATAACTTAAGTTTTGGCCAAGCTGGGTTGCCTGGCTCTTGTATTTATGCCTACATTCCCGTTAATTCGGCTAGGGCATAAGGGGAGCACCTCTGTGATTGTTACTGTCGGGTCAGCCGGATGTGTACCTTAGACTGGGTGAAGCCGAAAGCTAGCGTTCTTAAGGGAATATTCGGTCGGTGAACAAAAGGTGATTTTTTATTTATTGTCCATATCTTCCCCCAGATGCTTTTTCTGCGTTTCTTATCGCAGTCCGGACATGCACTTTAGGGCATGCTTACCCAGGGAAAGGAACCCTTAACGGAACTATTCTCCCTGGAAGATGTTTCTTACTACCCATGTAATATAACATAACTAGTTGGGCACTTGTCTGATAAAGCACTAATGACCCCTACGCCTGGTCTCCACCCATACCCCGATTTTATATAACTGAGCGGGTATTCGGATTCACTTCGGACTATCGGGCCCGGAGGTCGAAGCGAAAAGATCCGCAACGATAAATGATCTACAATCCGGCTAGAAGGCATTATACATGTCACTTTAATTACATAGTCATGCGGACTGACTAAATTCCTCCTCTATACCATCCAATAGGCGGTCCAGCTTACAATCCAGTTGTGAATACTTTGCGGCTAATTCTACTTGCCCATAAACTAAGCTAACGGGGATCTCTTTTCCGTCGAGCCCCACATGTCCGACCTCAACCATGTGATTTGGGTCTGCCTTGGTATACCGCGTCTTCACCATGGCCCAAGCTTCTCTGGCACCCTGTCGGCAGGCTGATATCTTCCATAAAAGGAAGCGCCGCCGTTCTCCCTTCAGCTTCTCCACAAGCTCTGCAACGCCTTCTGGTAGGGAGACGGACGGCCACAAGGCCTGGGCAACGCCCTGCATCACCTGCCGAACTTGTTCGTGCAGATGTGACAGCTTGGACAGAAGATCACCGCAGACCCGGGCATTTCCCCCGCGGGACGACCCGTCAGCATACCTACAGACATAACGCTGTTAGACATCTTCTTCGCCGAACTCCTTTAAAAAGGATTCGTTCAAACACTTACTGAGAATGCCGCGCCGAAGCCGCTTATTGTCCTTCTCGGAATCCGCAAGCTGGCCCCGAACGTCTTTTAGTTCCACGTTCAGCTTAATGTTGGCGTCTTGGAGATTGTTTTTCTCCAGCATAACCTTAGTCAGCACGCGTTTGCCAGCCTCTAGCTGTCGCATAACATGCTGGTCCCCCGGACTTTCTCCGGACTCATCTGCAACATCAATTGTTAGATCTGCAGACACGCCGCACATTATATGGTAACCACCATTCTTCAAAGTAAATGTTACCAGTGGGAGGCTTTTTCTGTTCCTGCAATGCGGCAAGAGCGGCCCCTAGTTGGGTCTTGCATTCCTCTAGCTCCTGAGACAGCCTAGTATTCTTCTCTATAAGAACCTGCACATTAAAGATGATCCTTAAATCAGTTCTGCTAACTGCTTCAAGTCTCAAGGGCTACTGATACATATAAATCGTCAGATTTACTCACCCGTACATCCTTTACATACTAATTCGTGGCTCTGGTTAGACCATCTTGAGCAGCATGGAGGTACGCCTCTCCAGAATTGAACGCGTCGAACGCCTGTGGTGAGAAACAAGCGTCGCGGAGTACGGCCTGGGGGCGCCTATGATTCATGGCGCTTTCCACTTCTGAGTTTGTAGCGGATAATCTATCTGCATCCTCTATAGGGGGACTATCTGGCGCCTGCCCCATATCGCCTTCCGCCTCCATGTCCGGTCCTGGTGCCCGACTGGTGGAAGCTTGATTGGCAGCATCGCCGGACATATTCCGGCGAGCGTTCTTTCTGTTAAAGAAATGCGGGCGTCATTACATTTTGAGAAAGACGACAACCACAGAGCGGGGTTTTTCCTATACCTTTACGCCGGCATCTCCGTCCTGACCGCCTTCCTCTTTTGCCTACCCGGCCTCGGTACCTCTTGTTGGCGAGTTGCTGCGGGTTCGGCAGGGCGTCCCGAATGCCTTCCTTGTAAAAGATGCCATGTGTATATGGTGGGTGAAGTGCCTAAAAGGGGATCCTAGTTTTGGAGTTGGGACTTTTTGATTTTTCTTACCTACGATGCAGGGAGCAGTCCGGGATAGTCGGCCGTAATGGCCACCAGGGCATCATCGCAGCTTAACTGATAGAACTGCCGGTCTATCAGTTCCACGGAGATAACCGGATCTCCTTCAAGTCCAGAGTCGAGGGCCCGGTCAGGGTCCTCTGGTTATGGAGAAGGGCTGCTGACCTCCTTTATGGCTTTTCGCAATTCCTGCCGCAAAGTGACAAGGTGAATACTTACGACTAAGAATGCGGGAAAAATGGGAGCAGGGAGATATAACTTACCCAGCTTGGAGGATTGTACATGGAGAATCCATCCCGTGGCTTGATACGGGTGAACTCCTCTTCCTCACCCTTGAACAGTTCGGACAGAATCTTCGCTAGAGCGGCAGCATTGTCCGGACCCTTACGCCTGCAGCGGGTGGCGTCATCCGCCCTGTTATAACACCACAAGGGGTGCCCACGATATTGAAGTGGCTGCACTCCCCGCATTATGCAAATCGACATAACTTCGATTATTATCAATCCTGATCGAGCCAGTGCTTTGATTCGGTTCATCAGATAGAGGACTTCTCCGTTGTCTTCCGCCTGGGGGCTCCGTGGGCACCAACTTCGGCGCTTCTTCAGAGGAGAATTGTTGAACTCAGGAAGACCCCGCCAAACAGGGTCCGAAAGGGGGACGTCCTCCATATAAAACCATTTTGAAGGTCAGTCTTTGGACGGCTTCTTCGGGGTACCGGACAGGTATCCGGTATCGGCGATGTGCCATATTTCGGCTCCGCCCACTTGATAAAGTGATTCCCTCTGTGTGCGAGGGACAAGGCAGAATAGCCTTTTCCACAGCTCGAAGTGAGCATCGCGGCCCAGGAACAACTCACAGAGAGCAACATAGCCGGCGATATGTAGAATGGAGGCAGGGGTGAGATTGTGTAATTGGAGGCCGTAGAACTCCAGGAGCCCGCGGAGGAACGTATGAATTGGAAATCTGAGTCCCCTTAGTAAATAAGGAATAAGGCAAACCCGTTCCCCCATGGAGGGACAAGGAAGGCTCTCCGCTTGCGCCCCGCCATTGTAGGTGGCGAGCCCGGCTCGAACGAGCACCATATACGCCGGAGGGAGAAATCCCTTAGTCTGCAGCTCGACTAATCGACTGTGCGGGACTGAACACCTCTCCCAATCACCGGGCTTAGGGCTACGGGGGCGGGAGGAGGAGCTGCGGAGGTCGGCCATGCTGGAATGGATCTTTCCGAAGCACGCTCCGATGAATTTTGGCTAGGGGAGGATGATGTGGATCGGATCTAAGAATCCCCAACCCTTTAATAGACAATTTATCTATCTGGCTAGGGGGCGAATGTAAAAACGACCTGGCGCCTCGTATTCATTCGACGTGTGGGAGATAGCCCTTATTGGGCACAGAAGCCAAGAGGTTCAACATTTATGGAGCCGGACATTGCTTACGAACACTTGAAAGTTGGAGAAGAACCCGCCTTGCAATGCCAAAGACAACACTGCGCACCGGACTCATCGTCATTGAAGCCTGGTTCGGGGGCTACTGAGGGAGTCTCAGGACAGCCCGATTATATCCTTTGGCCGGACTGCTGGACTATGAAGACACAAGATTGAAGACTTTGTCCCGTGTCCGGATGGGACTCTACTTGGCGTGGAAGGCAAGCTAGGCAATACGGATATGTATATCTCCTCCTTTGTAACCGACCTTGTGTAACCCTAGGCCCCTCCAGTGTCTATATAAACCGGAGGGTTTTAGTCCATAGGACAACATACAATCATACCATAGGCTAGCTTCTAGGGTTTAGCCTCTCTGATCTCGTGGTAGATCTACTCTTGTACTACCCATATCATCAATAATAACCAAGCAGGACGTAGGGTTTTACCTCCATCAAGAGGGCCCGAACCTGGGTAAGACTTCGTGTCCCCTACCTCCTGTTACCATCCGCCTAGATGCAGAGTTTGGGACTCCCTACTCGAGATCTGCCGGTTTTGACATCGACATTAGGCTTCAATGACGATGAGTCCGGCGCGCAGTTTTGTCTTCGACATTGCAAGGCGGGTTCCTCCTCCAAATACTCCATAGAAGATTTTGAACCCAAGGATAGTGTACGGCTCTGCAAAACAATTTCCACATACCACCATAGAGAGAATAATATTTCCACAAATCTAATCCACTGACACGTTTTGACAGCACGACATCATGTCATGGCCCGGTCATTATTCGAACCATTTTTCTTAACCAGCACGACACATATCACGAGGCGGTTTCCTTGACACGTCTTGTCAAAGAAGAGATCGCGTCCCCCTTATTACGGGATTCTCATCAATACGGACATGGGTAACCCAACTGCGCCATCAATTATGGCGCTTGGGGAATAAGCGATTTTACCAAGCAAGTGGGGAGGCGCATCGCCTCTTCCGCCTCTATAAAGGGATAAGGATTCACCCTTTTAACCCACGCCTTCTTCCTCCTTGCTTACCCATCTCCCACACTCGAGCTCCAGCGCCCAAGTCCGCGTCTTTCTTCTCAAACCACTCCAAGCATGTCCGGAGCGGGAGGCAAGTGGATGGTCTCCTCCGTCACGGAAGAGAACATCACAAAGTTACGGGAAGCCGGATATCTGGCCGCGGATATCGCGCACCGGGTGCCAGATGCAGGGCAGCTCATCCCTATGCCCGAACCCCATGAGAGGTTAGTTTTTCTTACCCACTTCATCCGCGAACTGGGATTTCCCCTCCACCCGTTTGTCTGTAGGCTCATGTTCTACTACGGGCTGGATTTTCATGATTTGGCCCCCAATTTTATCCTCAACATCCCGGAATTTATCGTCGTGTGCGAGGCCTTCCTCCGCATCAGGCCCCACTTCGTCATGTGGCTGAAGACCTTCAATGTTAGACTGAAGCTGGTGGTCGGCCAGCAAGCAGAGTGCGGAGGTGCCATGGTGGGAAAAATGCCTAACGTCACCTGGCTCGAAGGCTCCTATGTGGATACCATAAAGGGGTGGCAATCGGGGTGGTTCTACATCACCGAGCCGCACAACACCAACTGGGTGGCGGCCCCCAAATTCCGATCTGGAATCCCCATGTGGCTCACTTCCTGGAAAGAGAAGGGCCTGTCCTGGGGTTCCTCGCTAGAGCTGACCGGACTCCATACCTGCATCAGGAACATGATGAGCAAGAAAATCAAGCTCATCAATGTGGTCTAGGTCATGCTCTTCCGCCGGATTCTCCCGTGTCAACGACGAGCATTCAATTTGAGGGAGTTCGACCCGGCCAAGCACCAGACGCTGCGAGAGATCTACGACACGACGCACAAGGACATCTGGAGGGTTCTGTTCAAGGGAGCCAAGGGTCCTCCTTCCCTCACCGAGGACCGCGGACTCAGCGCAAAGCGCCATCCAATTCGGTAAGTTTTTGTATCTCACAAGGTATTTATTTGCCCTAGTTAAATGATGTGAGGGATCTAAGCTCTCATGCCATTAACATGACTGGATAAAGACAATGGAGCAGCTCGATTGCCCAGCCCCCTGCCTGAAGATCCCGCATATGCTCTCCTAGCGGAGATGCTGGCTCCGGCACCTTATGAGGTGCCGGTGAAGAAGACCAAGAAGAAGGCCACGGGGACCCGAAAGGGTCTCCAACGCAAGGTTGTATCGGACTCATCGTCCGATGACTCCGACGCGCACTCCTCCCACAATAAACGAGAAGGAGGAGGAAAGTTCTCCCTCCTGCCGGGGGAGACAAGAAAAGGAAGGCCGACCCAACCGGGGAGGCCGAAGGGTCCAAGAAGGGAAGGACCCTCCCTCCGAACTGCTCCACGACGGCCGCCTACAGCGGCAACGAGTGGATACCTAGGTTCAAGCCTCTGGCATAGTTGTAAGTATCCAGACACCATAGTAATTCACGGTATGTTTTATTGCCCTGCTTCTCCTCATGCCGAACATGATTATGCAGTCCGTCCCGAGCTCATCTCGACGTATATTCGTCGAGCGGTTCATTGGACTCGTCGGATATGAACAGCGGTTCTCTTCCGACCGCCTCCACCCCTCGCCCTACGGACAATGTCGAGGTGTTGTCTCGAAAGGCACCGAGCTGAGGGGAGGTGGTCCTGGGGGCGCCTTGAGGCGACCTCCCGGACCCTGGGCGCAAAGGGAGCAAAACTCCCACGGATTCCGAGTTCGGCCCCCAGCCGAACACTGTGCTGGAACCTTTGATGGTTCCGGACTCCGGCAGGCGATCCCCCGTTAAGGGAGGCAAGCCGCCCGTGCCGGTGGCCTCTGCCCATCCAGAGGCACCGGATAACTTGCTGGAAGTGCTTCGGGGCGCTTCCATCGATGAAGAGCACCGCACTATCATGAGTGCGGTGATCGAGAAGGTTCAGTCCACCAAAAACGGACTAACTGAAGCTTGTGCCAGCCTCCTAACAGGCTTTGCGGTAAGCAATCAAAATATAAGAAAATATTTCCGCATAGATAGTAGCCCCTGATGCTCTGTTCGGCGTTCGAGAAGAAAGGCCGAATAGAGGATCAAATGATGACTCGGGAGTCTAATCAGAATATGTCTATGTGTATGTGCAGGCTTCACTTTTGGCCGCTGCCGCACGTACTGCGGAGGTCTCTGCACTAAAGCAGGACCTGGAGCGGTCCGAGAACGAGCTCGGCCTTACCAAGAGGCAGCTCGAGGAGAGCAAAGGTAAGCAATACCTTGTCTACGCTTTTAAAAAGAAGTTTGGTTGTAAAGTAATAGGATCATCATGAATTTCCCAGGGGCCACGACCGAGGTGGCGACCCTGAAGAAGGCGCTGTCCGAGGCCAAAGATAAAGCGGCCAAGAAGAACCTCGAGCAGGAAAAGCAAGAAGCCCGAGTAGGCGAGGTGCAGCAAGAGCTCGAGGCTCTCGCCAAGAAACACGAGTCCTTGGAGCTTGACTCTAAGACGCGAGAGTCCGAGTTTGCGAAGGCGCTCGAAAGCGCTCGGAGCGCCAAGGCTGAAGCTCACAAGGCCCTCCAGGAGATTAATGCAGTTAAGAAGATAGCAACGGGTAAGGCATTCATTATGCAAAGCAAGCATGTGAAGGAAACTTTCCTTTTACTTACCCGAGTTCGGAGCTCTCCAGGAGCGTTCACAAATCCTCCCCGCAGTGTACTGGATGCCGCGGAGTTTTACCGAGCTGAGCAGGGGAGCTCGACGGAAAAGTTGTTCTGGTCTCCGTATACTGGGACCGAACACCCAATGCCCTTGAGAGACCAGCTGAAGCAATTGGTCGAGCTTCACAAGGCGGCCGAACTATCCATGAAGGGTCTTATAGTCCGGATGTGGCCTGGCGAGCCCCTGCCCGGCAGCTACTTCGGTCTGGTGAGGCAGCTTGTGGATGCCTGCCCACGGCTTGAAGTCATAGAGCGGTCCGTCTACATCGAGGGTGCGCGCAGGGCCTTTGCCCGGGCAAAGGTACACTGGGCGAAGTTGGACGCCATGAAGCTAGTGAAGGAGGGGCCGCCGGAGGGAAAGGAGCATCGGTGCCCCGAAATGTATTATGAAAGTGTCCTGAAGGGTTCCCGCCTTGTGGCGGATGAATGTGCCAGGGATGTAATTTTTGAATGAACATGCTTATGTGATCCTGTTTATTTGAAACGAGTTCATTTGCGCTATGCAACGCTTTTTGAATTTAAAATATTACCTTCTGTGCGGCCGTTCATAAAATCTGAGAGTTGGCCAGTCGTCGGCTTCTGCCCCCATGTAACTAGTACTGGGGTGTTCGGGATAAACCTGAGCACTCTTTATCCCAATTCTGGGTCGTTCGAGGGAGGTGTTCAGCACAACGAACCAGGCAATCAGACTATAAGGCTTTATCACTCTCACTTAGCCATAGAAGTCTACAATTTTAAATTTTGGCGAAGCCCCTAGTATTCGGAAGGCTGAATTTGGAGCGCTATATACGCCTAAGTCGGGCAAGGCCGACTCCTCGCCCGAAGCGGAAAAAGTCTTTAAGGACTTGAGACCACTCGAACAGCGACCAACTCTTGCCTTATCATGACAGTCAGTTTTTCGCTTTCTCTACTGAGGTGCTCGTCCGGAAGAACTGCGACACGATCGCAGTAGTTCTCCCAGCGCTACCTTAGCCAATATAGCGGAACGTAAGGTACCAACGCATGGGAGCCGGACAAACCCAACTATTGACCCAAGACATGATTCGGAGCTGATGCATATAATGCTATAAGTTCGGGGTGCCACACTGTCGAAAGTGTTCGGACTTCTCACGCCGTATTATGGGGTAAATGAAAGCCCCTGGCGTACTGGCCGTACCAGAATGTACCGGTGCAAGTTGTCGTAGATGTACATATAAGAAAAAAAGGATGAATAATGTAATAATAGACTAAAGCTATGCATTGTTATTTAAATAATACGTCAAAGCATACTGATATAGGTAGTGCAATAAGTAGAAAATAGGACTATTTGACATGTCCTATCCAAGGGAAGCTGCGTATGGATAGTAGAAAGCGGGTATATTGATTATTATTAGAGACCACCTGGGGGTTCCCGTGTGCATCTTAGCTTCTTGCCTCCCTGGTTGTTGCTTCCTGTAATATGTCCAGCAATCGTACTGCCGGAAAGGGCTTCCAGAAAGTTAGGTCCTGAAAGAGAAAAAAATGATAAAGGTATACAACCCCTAGGGCGGTTAAGCCGCATTGCGGGACGTGCCTTGATCATGCCTCTGCCTATGCCCATGGTATTTTCAGTGCGTAATTATGTACACACGGCACAGATTTCGTCTCTTGAATGGAACTAGGATGGGGGCTGAGTTGCTAGGCGAGCTCTTAACGTGCCAGGCGATCCTGTTGCAGGTTACTCCGGACTCACTTGACGATGTCCGGGGGCTGTACCGTCGAATTGGCGGTTTGCCTTAAAAGGCTGCTTTGTGCTTCTGTTGCGAGGGCCGCAATGTGCTCTTCTGTGCGGAGCGAGCATTCTGTATTTCCATTGACTGTTATGACCCCCTAGGTCCTGACATCTTGAGCTTGAGGTATGCGTAATGCGGTACCGCATTGAATTTGGCAAATGCGGTTCGCCCGAGCAGTGCGTGATAGCCGATGCGGAAGGGGACAATATCGAAGATTAACTCCTCAATTCAGAAGTTGTCCGGAGATCCCAAGACCACTTCCAGTATGATTGAGCCCATGCAACAGGCCTCTACACCTGGGATGACGCCCTTAAAGGTGGTTTTGGTGGGTTTGATCCTCGAGGGATCTATACCAATTTTGCGCACTGTATCCTGATAGAGTAGGTTCAGGCTGCTGCCGCCGTCCATAAGGAATCGACTGAGGTGAAATCCATCGATGGTGGGGTCTAGGACCAATGCGGCGGATCTGCCATGACGGATACTAGTGGGGTGGTCCCAGCGATCGAAAGTGATCAGACAAGAGGACCATGGGTTGAACTTTGGGGCGACGGGCTCTATCGCATAAACGTCCCTTAGTTCACGCTTCCGTTCCCTCTTAGGAATGTGGGTTGCGTATATCATGTTCACTGTCTTCGCTTGTGGGGGGAACCTCTTCTGTCCTCCAGTGTTCGGCGGCCGGGGCTCCTCCTTGACATCACTATGCAGCCCCTTGTCCTTGTTTTCGGCATTCAACTTGCCAGCCTATTTGAACACCCAGCATTCTCTGTTGGTGTGATTGGCTGGCTTACCGGGGGTGTCATGGATTTGACACGAGCGATCGAGTATGCGGTCCAAACTGGACGGGCCCGGAGTACTTCTTTTGAATGCCTTTTTCTGCTGACCGGATCTAGAGCCTCTGAATTCGGCATTGACTGCCGTATCATCTGTGTTATTGCGCCGTTTGTTGTGGTGCTTTTGTCTGTTACGACGTTGTCGGTGTCAAAACCGGCAGATCTCGGGTAGGGGGTCCCGAACTGTGCGTCTAGGCCGGATGGTAACAGGAGGCAAGGGACACAAAGTTTTACCCAGGTTCGGGCCCTCTCGATGGAGGAAAAACCCTACGTCCTGCTTGATTAATATTGATGATATGGGTAGTACAAGAGTAGATCTACCACGAGATCAGAGAGGCTAAACCCTAGAAGCTAGCCTATGGTATGATTGTTGTGTATGAATGTGTTGTCCTACGGACTAAAACCCTCCAGTTTATATAGACACCGGATAGGGTTAGGGTTACATAGAGTCGGTTACAATGGTAGGAGATCTATACATCCGTATCGCCAAGCTTGCCTTCCACGCCAAGGAAAGTCCCTTCCGGACACGGGACGAAGTCTTCAATCTTGTATCTTCATAGTCCAGGAGTCCGGCTGAAGGTATAGTCCGGCCATTCGGACACCCCTAATCCAGGACTCCCTTAGTAGCCCCTGAACCAGGCTTCAATGACGACGAGTCCGGCGCGCAGATTGTCTTCGGCATTGCAAGGCGGGTTCCTCCTCCAAGTACTTCATAGAATATTTTGAACACAAAGATATTGTCCGGCTCTGCAAAATAAGTTTCCACATATTTCCATAGAGAGAATAATATTTACACAAATCTAATATGCTGACGTATTCCATAGTGTGACATCACACCACGGCCAAGCTTTTATTCGAATCGTTTTACTGTCCCATATTAGCGTGTTATGCGAGGCGGTTTCCTTGGCACGTCTTGTTAAAGCAGAGATCGTGTCCCCTTATTCCGGGATTCTCATCAATACGGGCATGGGTAACCCAACCGCTTCTAGGACTCCTCGAATATAGGCAAGTCCAAACGGCCACGGAGAGGACACTTGATATTCACCCTCTTTGTAAAGGGACAAGGTTTTTACTTTTTCCCTCCCGTGCTCAATCGAATCCTTCCGCCACCTCAAGTTCAAACACCCAAGGTTCAGGTCAGGTGCTCCGAACCCTCAATCATGTCCGGATCTAGCCTTCAAGGCCGATGGATGCCTTCCTCCGTCACGGAAGAAGACATCAAAAAGTTGAGGGAGGCCAGATATCTGACCGCCGAGGTTTTGCATCGGCTGCCCGCCCGAGGGCAGGCCGTCCCCTCCCCCGAACCCAACGAGAACGTCGTGTTCGTCTCCCACTTCCTCCGAGGTCTAGGCCTTGCTCTGGATCCTTTCGTTAGGGGTTTGATGTATTATTACGGGCTAGATTTCCATGATCTAGCGGACTCCTTTCTTCATATCACGACATTTATTGTCGTGTGCGAGGCCTTCCTCCGGGTTACCCTCACTTTGGCCTGTGGCTCAAGACTTTTGAAGTAAAGCCGAAGATGATCGAGGGGCAACATGCAGCATGCGAAGGTGCCTCAATACACAAGATGACAGGAGCCCCCTGGCCCAAAGGTTCCATGCTAGAGCTATCTGAATTGTGGCAACAGGAGTGGTTCTACATCACGACTCCTAGAAGTGCCAAGTGGGCGGCCGCCCCTGTTTTCCGCTCGGGCCCTCCACCACAACTGATGTCATGGATCAACAGAGGTCTGAGCTGGGGTCCAGTCAAGGACGTGCCTATTTTGCAAAGCCGCATTCGAGATCTCTTCAATGGAGATTTTAGTTTGGTTGCGGTAATACAAGTTATGTTGGTTCGTCAAGTCCAGCCTTGCAAACGTCGGCCCCTTCGCTTGTGGGAGTTCAATCCCGAAGGACCGAGTGTCATTCAAAATTTCCTCGGCCTGACGCACGAGGAGATGTACAAGTCATTCTTCGGACCTCAGGTAGAGTGTCCGTAAATCACCGAGAACGTGGGCCTGAGCAGTAACCGCGCCACCGAACAGGTAAGGAATCTTCCGGCCAAACATACTATCTCTCATTTGTTACGAAGTTATCTCTGAGAGTTTGGTTTTTGACCAGGACTAGCTAACAAAGGCGAAGTTGATTCGGTGTTCGCCCCCCCTCCCTGAGGGTTTGGAAAATCCGGTACTGGAAAAGATGCTCCAGGTCGCACCCTGCCCGGAGCCCTTGAAGGAAGATACCGGGGAGGATAATTCGGGCGGACGCAGGCCCCCAACGTTGCCCATTCTAACCGAGGGAGTGAGCATCTCCATGAAGGAAGACGGCCGGAGGAGGAAAAGGACTGCGCCCGGTGATTCGGAAGCCGAAGCTTCCAAACGGGAGAAGAAGTCTCCCACAGAGGGTCCTACCTCGGGGGGTGCTTTTGCCGCACTAAGTCCACGGGGGGATCAATCCTCCAGCGAGTCGTAAGTGACCCGAAATACTTTAATAGTACAGGTATGCCATCGTTTTCTTCTGAGAAAATAACCACCGCATATATCTCTGTAGTTCGGGCCTTAGCCCCTCTCAAATGAGTTCGTCTTTGGGGGATCTTCTTCCAGAGATGATGGAGAGCGAAACGCCTCCTCCGGACTCCTCCGCTCCAGAAGCGGGCGACCCCGAAGTGTCGTCGCGGAGGGCCTCTCCGAATCCGGTGAGGCCAGAGATAATCCCATTGACCCCCGAAGCTCCCAGTGTCCGGCTCCCGAAGAGAACAGACAAAAGAGTCCAGCACCGTCTGGTGCATGATCGGATGTTCTGAGGGAGTTGGTGGGGTGAGCGGCCATCTCAGATGAACACCATATGCTGATGAATGCGTTGATGGAGAGAATCTTGTCCGCCGAAAGAGGATTGCATAAATCTTTTATGAGTCTATTGACAGGCTTTGAGGTACGTAAAATAATGTATAATAGCCCTGCACATGCTAGGTGTGCCCTATGTAGATAGTAGCCCCTGAGACTTTGGTGGTCGTCGGAAACGACGATGAACAAAGGATCATATTCCCAGGTAATAAGCATATTGCCTCTATGTGCAGGTGATGGAAGCTCTGGTGGCTAGCCGGACTAGCGAGTTTGCCTATTTAAAACGACAGTTAGATGCGGCAGACGCCGACATCGAGCTTGTTAACAAAAGGCTTGACGAGGCACAGGGTAAGTGTCATTATCTGGTAAACGCCACATAGGAAGAGCAGCATGATGCCAACATCTTTAATATGTTGTGACTGCAGATGGAGCTGCCACTGTTGAAGCCTTGCGGGCAGAACTTGCCCGAGCCAAGGAACAAGCGAGGTTGGGTAATGCGGCTGCTTTGAAGGCGGCCGAAGAGTTGCAAGACGAGAAGGCCGCGCATGGTGAGAGCCGAGATAAGATGGCCAAGATGGCCATAGAATTAAAAGCCGCCGCCGACCGTTGCCGGGTTCTTGAAAAGGAATACCAGGCGAAGGCATCGGACCTTGAGAAGGCTGCTGCGATGAGAAAAGACCTCCGCTCTGCGATGAGGGCAAAGAAGGAGGAGCTGCGGGAAGCCGGGGATATTGTAGCTGGGAAATCCTTTATGTTGCGGAGGAAGTTCGGAGATCCACGGTATGCCCCTCTGGATCGGCTGTGGAGTTCGGAGGATGTGTATATGGATTTGGCGGCGAGCGCTGCCGATGCGGTCAAGTACTTCCAAGGTCAAACGGACCGTGAAGTGGACCAGCTGTTTTGGACACAATTCCTTTCTCCCGAGTGTCCACTTTCATTGACTGACCAATTAGCCGAATGGGCCGAACTGAATAGGTTGTCCGGACGCGCCATGAGGTCTGTTGTGGATCAGCTATGGCCGGAAAGGCCGAAACCGAACAACTATTTCAGCTTGGTGCATCAGTTCCTTGACGTGGTGCCGTGCATCAATGCGATGAAGAGGTCGGCGTGCATAGAGGGCTCACGGATGGCCTTTTCCCGTGTTAAAGCATGCTGGGTGGAGATGGATGCCACCTCTGTTGCAGCGCGGGATTCGGCGATAGGCCGAACGACTGCTGAGCACTACTTTGAAGAAGTTCTTGAGGGTGCTCGTTTGATAGAGACCCAGTGCTAAAAAAATATTATGTTTGAGTGATATGTAATCTCATTGTAAGAGAAAATGCTTTTATAAAGTTTTATAAGGCTATTTTTATACTTTTTCCTGAAAGTAATATGATGCCTCCTGGGCGGCCGTTTATGTATACATCTGTATAACCTGAAAGATTGCAGCCGTCAGCTTCAACCCCCACGCATATAATGCGGAGGTGCTCGCAAAAACATGCGTTCACACTTAACCCAACGTCTTGGTCCTATTAAGGAGGTGATAGCAGAGCGAGCGAGGCAACCAGACTATAATGCTTTAGCACTTTCACTTAGCCATAGGAGTTTGACAGTGGGGCTACTAGATAGCCCCTGGTGGCTCCGCACTCTCCCGATCCCGGGGTGCATACATGCCTGGCCGGAAAGCGGCCCTTCGTTATGGCAGAGGAATTCTAACATTCCAACAGGTCATCGAGTGGTTGACCAGTCTCACACTATATCATGACAGTCAGGTTTCGGCTTTCTCTACTGAGGTGCTCGTCCGGATGAACCAGGGCACAATCACAGTAGTTCTCCTAGTGCTAACTTAGCCGGTAAAGTGGAACGTAAGGCACCAAAACACAGGAGCCGGGCAAACCCAACATTTGACCAAAGACAATGATTCGGAGCTGATGCATATAGGGCCAAACTCGCGACGCCGAACACTCCCTAAGGTATTCGGTCTTTGTGGTATAAACCGGGCCTGAATAATGGCCTTTGTAAGAAGCCCCTTGTGTCCAGGTACATGCATTGCTCTGGCGTGGCCACATGCCAATACGTCAGCATCCTTCGCAATGGTGGATATGTATCAACAAGAGATAGTAAAAAAGGTTTACGCAGGGTCTTAATCTAAAAAGAATCCTTGGAGCGGGTCCCTGCTGCACGTCTGCGCCTTTGTCTCCGTTGTGCCGTATCCTGGACGGGTGTAGCACGATGATCATCTGTAAAAGAGAGGAATTTAGGTGAAAAAGTTGTCGTGCAAAAAGATAGTTTTTAAAGAAACCATGTATAATTCAAGATGAGAAAAGATTGCCACTTGTCTGCGCGGGTTGAGCCCCTTGTATTGACAAATAGGGGTGTGACCATTTATTCGGTATAAATAGCGGCACCGGACTTGGTTAGTTGTGTCTAAGGTCTTGACGACCTATTGGATGCTTTCGGTGGTCCGAGCGCCTTTAGTGTGCGGCTGCCAAGGCAGCCGCACTCTCTTCGGTGCGCAGAGATCGCTTGATATTTTCGTTCACTGAAATGATGCCATGTGGACCGGGCATCTTGAGAGTGAGGGAGGCGTAGTGTGGTATTGCATTAAAGCGAGCGAAAGCTTCGCGTCCGAGAAGTGCTTGATAGCCACTTCGGAACGGAGCGATGTGGAAGGTTAAATGCTCGCGATGGAAGTTATCGGGGGAGCCGAATATAACTTGTAGTAATAGGGAGCCCGTACAGCGAGCCCCTAGGCCTGGCGTTACTCCTTTAAAGGTAGTATTGCTATGGCGAATTTTTGTTGGGTCTAACCCCATCCCGCAGATTGTATCCTGATATATTAGGTTTAGATTGCTACCACCGTCCATCAATACTCGTGTGAAGTGATATCCGCCAATTACTGGGTCTAATACCAGGGCAGCCCATCCTGCACGCCGGATACTTGCTGAGTAATTGCGATGGTCGAAAGTGATCGGTTGAGACGACCAGTGGCAGGACTTCGCGGTGACAGGCACTTGGGTATATTTTTCTAGGAGTGCCGCATTGTTTCCCTTGATTATGTGTAACACGTTTACTGTTTTGACTTCTGGTGGAAATTTCTTTTGTTCCCCAGTGTCTTGCTTGGGAGGCTCGTCCTCGTCTTCACTTGGTGTATCCTCCCCCTTGTGTACGGCGTTGAGCTTGCCGGAGTGCTTGAAGACCCAACAATCTCTATGGGTATGATTAGCAGGTTTACCAGGGGTGCTATGGATGTGACATACTTAGTCCAGAATTTTGTTGAGGCTGGACAGTTCATCCCTGGTGCCCTTAGAGGGCGGCTTTTGCTGACCTGGCCGAGAGCTTTTGAATTCGGCGTTTACTATCGTGCCCTTCGTGCTGTCTTCCTTATTCCGGCATTTGTTATTGCTGTTGCGCCGTGATTTCCCGTTTCCATCTCTAACTTCGGATGTACTGTGGTCGCTGGTGCTGCATCTGGCTAGCCAGCTGTCCTCACCCGCACAAAAGCGGGTCATGAAGTTTGTTAATGCAGCCATCGTTCTCGACTTATTTTGGCCGAGGTGTCTGGCGAGCCATTCGTCACGGACGCAATGCTTAAAAGCTGCCAAGGCTTCGGCGTCCGGACAGTTGACAATCTGGTTCTTTTTAGTAAGAAACCTGTTCCAAAGCTTTCGGGCTGACTCTCCGGGCTGTTGAGTTATATGACTCAAATCGTCCGCATCCGGAGGTCGGACATAAGTCCCTTGAAAATTCCCCGAAAGGCGTCTTCGAGCTCTTCCCAACTTCCAATGGAGCTTTTGGGGAGGCCTTTAAGCCAGTGACGAGCTGGCCCTTTGAGCTTGAGGGGTAAGTACTTGATGGCATGGAGATCATCTCCTCGAGCCATATGGATATGGAGGATGTAGTCCTCAATCCAGACCCCCGGGTCTGTTGTTCCGTCGTATGCCTCTATGTTTACGGGTTTGAATCCCTCTGGGAATTCATGGTCCAGCACCTCAACGATGAAACACAAGGGGTGTGCGGCACCCCTGTAGCTAGGTGTGCCGCGTTGTTCGGATGTTTGTTGTATTGCATTGTATGCTGGGGCGCGCTTGCGTGGTCCATAGATGGATCTTGTTGCGTCGTCCTTTGGGTGCGAGCCCTCGCCTGGGTCGCGTGTTGTATTGTGAGTGGCATTGTATGCCGCCCTGTGTTGGTAGAGGGATCGTCTATCTGGCCAGGTGGCTGCTTTGATGTTTGGTTGTGGAGGGTCTGAGGCCTCCTCATTGAATTCGGGTAGCAGCTTCCGCTTTGGGTAGCTCTTGGAGGGGCGATTGTTCCCGTACCTCGCTGCTGTGTTGAGTATTTTACTCCATCTGATTTGGAGTGTGTCTTGCGCAGCCTTGAGCCTTTGCTTCTGCTTTTTGAGACTCCTCGCGGTGGCAACAAGCCTTTTACAGGCATTCTGCTGCTCCGGGTGCCTGTTCGGCGTTATATCGTCTGGACTATTATCCTTGATAGAATTTGTTTGTTCGGTTTGATTATCCAGATTTCCGTTGTCCGGCAGCGGTTCGCCATGCTCCAGCGCTGGGTCTGTGTGATCGTTATTTCTGTCGAGGCGGTATTTGGGGCGGCGCTTGTGTCGCCGCTTTGACTGCTTCTCGAGGGAACAAGCCTTCGGTGCGTCCTTCCGCTCATTGTCGTCGTCTATTGGTGCGTCCACCATGTATACGTCATATGACGAGGTGGCTTTCCAGGGCTCAATAGGCGCTGGTTCTTCATCGTCTCCTGCGTCGGCGTCCATACCGTCGATATCTTCGGAGTCGAAGTCGAGCATATCGGTTAAATCGTCGATAGTGGCTATAAGGTGGGTGGTGGGTGGGCTTTGAATTTCTTCATCGTCCGTATCCCGACCTTGCTGACCGTAGCTCGGCCAGGGCTCTCCTGATAGAGAGAGAGAGACTTTAGTGTCTTTAGAATATCGCCAAAAGGCGAGTGCTGAAAGATATCCGCGGCAGTAAACTCCATGTACGGTGCCCAATCGGATTCGATCGGCAGGGGTGCGGAGGGTTCAGAGTCCGGAGAGGAGTCCGGCTCCCTGGAGTCACGAGTCTCGCGGAGTGCGGGGCTAGTGTTCGGCTCGATCGCCATTGGGATCGCAGCCCCCGAGGTGGCGTCCAACCACCCATCCTCGATCGACGCAGTAGGCTCCGAATTAAGGGTCGAAGCCGATGCGGGTGCGGCCTCCAGGGCACTGTTCGACGGCATAGCTAGATCATGGTGGTCGTAACAGTGCGGCACACTCGGCAGTGGCTCGAATCCATCGAAGATCAAGTCCCCGCGGATGTCAGCCGTGTAGTTTAAACTTCCAAATCTGACCTGGCGGCCAGGGGCGTAGCTTTCGATCTGCTCCAGATGGCCAAGTGAATTGGCCCGCAGGGCGAAGCCGCCGAAGACGAAGATCTGTCCAGGGACGTGTTGGAAATATGCCCTAGAGGCAATAATAAATTGGTTATTATTATATTTCCTTGTTCATGATAATCGTTTATTATCCATGCTAGAATTGTATTGATAGGAAACTCAGATACATGTGTGGATACATAGACAACACCATGTCCCTAGTAAGCCTCTAGTTGACTAGCTCATTGATCAATAGATGGTTACGGTTTCCTGACCATGGACATTATATGTCGTTGATAATGGGATCACATCATTAGGAGAATGATGTGATGGACAAGACCCAATCCTAAGCCTAGCACAAGATCATGTAGTTCGTATGCTAAAGCTTTTTCTAATGTCAAGTATCATTTCCTTAGACCATGAGATTGTGCAACTCCCGGATACCGTAGGAGTGCTTTGGGTGTGCCAAACGTCACAACGTAACTGGGTAGCTATAAAGGTACACTACAGGTATCTCCGAAAGTGTCTGTTGGGTTGGCACGAATCGAGACTGGGATTTGTCACTCCGTGTAAACGGAGAGGTATCTCTGGGCCCACTCGATAGGACATCGTCATAATGTGCACAATGTGATCAAGGAGTTGATCACGGGATGATGTGTTACGGAACGAGTAAAGAGACTTGCCGGTAACGAGATTGAACAAGGTATCGGGATACCGACGATCGAATCTCAGGCAAGTATCGTACCGCTAGACAAAGGGAATTGTATACGGGATTGATTAAGTCCTTGACATCATGGTTGATCCGATGAGATCATCGTGGAGCATGTGGGAGCCAACATGGGTATCCAAATCCCGCTGTTGGTTATTGACCGGAGAGTTGTCTCGGCCATGTCTGCATGACTTCCGAACCCGTAGGGTCTACACACTTAAGGTTCGATGATGCTAGGGTTATAGGGAATAGATATACGTGGTTACCGAATGTTGTTCGGAGTCCCGGATGAGATCCCGGACGTCACGAGGAGTTCCGGAATGGTCCGGAGGTAAATATTTATATATGGGAAGTCCTGTTTTGGTCGCTGGAAAAGTTTCGGGTTTTATCGGTAATGTACCGGGACCACCGGGAAGGTCCCGATGGTCCACCAAGTGGGGCCACCAGCCCCAGAGGGCTGCATGGGCCATGTATGGGAGGGGACCAGCCCCAGGTGGGCTGGTGCGTCCCCCCACCAAGGCCCAAGGCGCAAGGGAGAGTGGAAGGGGGCAAACCCTAGGCTCAGATGGGCCTAAGGCCCACCTAGTGGTGCGCCCCCTCTCTCCCCCCTTGGCCGCCCCCCCTAGATGGGATCTAGGGCTGGCCGCCACCCCTAGGGGTGGAAACCTAGGTGGGGGCGCAGCCCCTACCCTCCCCCTATATATACTTGAGGTTTCGGGCAGCCAGAGACACGATTCAATCTCCTTCTTGGCGCAGCCCTACCCCTCTCCCTCCTCATCTCTTGCGGTGCTTGGCGAAGCCCTGCTGGAGTACCACGCTCCTCCACCACCACCACGCCGTCGTGCTGCTGCTGGATGGAGTCTTCCCCAACCTCTCCTTCTCCCATTGCTGGATCAAGGCATAGGAGACGTCACCGGGCTGTACGTGTGTTGAACACGGAGGTGCCATCCGTTCGGCACTAGGATCATCGGTGATTTGGATCATGACGAGTACAACTCAATCAACCCCGTTCACTTGAACGCTTCCGCTTAGCGATCTACAAGGGTATGTAGATGCACTCTCCTTCCCTCGTTGCTAGATTACTCCATAGATTGATCTTGGTGATGCGTAGAAAATTTTGAATTTCTGCTATGGTCCCCAACAGTGGCATCATGAGCGAGGTCTATGCGTAGTTTCTATGCACAAGTAGAACACAAAGTAGTTGTGGGCGTCGATATTGTCAATTATCTTGCCGTTACTAGTCTTATCTTGATTCGGCGGCATCGTGGGATGAAGCGGCCCGGACCGACCTTACACGTACTCTTACGTGAGACTGGTTCCACCGACTGACATGCACTAGTTGCATAAGGTGGCTAGCGGGTGTCTGTCTCTCCCACTTTAGTCGGATCGGATTCGATGAACAGGGTCCTTATGAAGGGTAAATAGAAATTGGCAATTCACGTTGTGGTTTTGGCGTAGGTAAGAAACGTTCTTGCTAGAAACCTATAGCAGCCACGTAAAAACTTGCAACAACAATTAGAGGACGTCTAACTTGTTTTTGCAGCATATGCCTTGTGATGTGATATGGCCAAAAGGATGTGATGAATGATATATGTGATGTATGAGATTGATCATGTTCTTGTAATAGGAATCACGACTTGCATGTCGATGAGTATGACAACTGGCAGGAGCCATAGGAGTTGTCTTAATTTATTTATGACCTGCGTGTCAACATAAACGTCATGTAATTACTTTACTTTATTGCTAAAGCGTTAGCCATAGTAGTAGAAGTAATAGATGACGAGACAACTTCAAGAAGACACGATGATGGAGATCATGATTATGGAGATCATGGTGTCATGCCGGTGACAACGATGATCATGGAGCCCCGAAGATGGAGATCGAGAGGAGCAAAATGATATTGGCCATATCATGTCACTATTTGATTGCATGTGATGTTTATCATGTTTTACATCTTATTTGCTTAGAACGACGGTAGCTTAAATAAGATGATCACTCACTAAAATTTCAAGAAAGGTGTTCCCCCTAACTGTGCACCATTGCGAAGGTTCGTTGTTTCGAAGCACCACGTGATGATCGGGTGTGATAGATTCTAACGTTCGAACACAACGGGTGTTGACGAGCCTAGCATGTACAGACATGGCCTCGGGACACATGCGAAACACTTAGGTTGACTTGACGAGCCTAGCATGTACAGACATGGCCTCGGAACACGGAAGACCGAAAGGTCGAGCATGAGTCGTAGAGAAGATACGATCAACATGAAGATGTTCACCGATGTTGACTAGTCCGTCTCACGTGATGATCGGACACGGCCTAGTTGACTCGGATCATGTAATCACTTAGATGACTAGAGGGATGTCTATATGAGTGGGAGTTCATAAGATGAACTTAATTATCCTGAACATAGTCAAAAGGTCTTCGCAAATTATGTCGTAGCTCGCGCTTTAGTTCTACTGTTTAGATATGTTCCTAGAGAAAATTTAGTTGAAAGATGATAGTAGCAATTATGCGGACTAGGTCCGTAAACTGAGGATTGTCCTCATTGCTTCATAGAAGGCCTATGTCCTTAATGCACCGCTCAGTGTGCTGAGCCTCGAATGTCGTCTGTGGATGTTGTGAACATCTGACATACACATTTTGATAACTACGTGATAGTTCAGTTAAACGGTTTAGAGTTGAGGTACCGAAGACGTTTTGAAACGTCGTGAAACATATGAGATGTTTTGAGGGCTGAAATTGGGATTTCAGGCTCGTGCCCACGTCAAGAGGTATAAGACCTCCGACGATTTTCTTAGCCTGCAAACTAAGGGAGAAAAGCTCAATTGTTGAGCTTGTGCTTAGATTGTCTGAGTACAACAATCATTTGAATCGAGTGGGAGTTGATCTTCCAGATGAGATAGTGATGTTTCTCTGAATTCATTACCACCAAGCTGCTAGAGCTTCGTGATGAACTATGATATATCAGGGACATATATGATGATCTTTGAGATATTCGCGATGTTTGACACCACAAAAGTAGAAATCAAGAAGGAGCATCAATTGTTGATGGTTGGTGAAACCACTAGTTTCAAGAAGGGCAAGGGCAAAAAGGGATACTTCATGAAACGGCAAATCAGCTGCTGCTCTAGTGAAGAAACCCAAGGTTGAACCCGAACCTGAGACTAAGTGCTTCTATAATAAGGGGAACAGCCACTGGAGCAGAATTACCCTAGATACTTGGTAGATGAGAAGGCTGGCAAGGTCGATAGAAGTATATTGGATATACATTGTGTTAATGTGTACTGTACTAGTACTCCTAGTAGCACCATGGTATTAGATACCGGTTCGGTTGCTAAATGTTAGTAAACTCGAAATAAAAGGCTGCGGAGTAAACGGAGACTAGCTAAAGGTGAGCTGGCAATATGTGTTGGAAGTTTTTCCAAGCTTGATGTGATCAAGCATCGCATGCTCCCTCTACCATCGAGATTGGTGTTTGCATTGAGCATAGACATGATTGGATTATGTCTATCGCAATACGGTTATTCATTTAAGGAGAATAATGGTTACTCTGTTTATTTGAATAATACCTTCAATGGTCTTGCACCTAAAATGAATGGTTTATTGAATCTCGATCGTAGTGATACACATGTTCATGCCAAAAGATATAAGATAGTAATGATAGTACCACCTACTTGTTGCACTGCCACGTAAGTCATATCGGTATAAAACACATGAAGAAGCTCCATGTTGATGAATCTTTGGGCTCACTTGTTTTTGAAAAGTTTGAGACATGCGAACCATGTCTATTGGTGTATATGCATGAAGAAACTCCATGCAAATGGACCGCTTGGACTCACTTGATTTTGAATCACTTGTGACATGCAAATCATACCACATGGGCAAGATGACTGAAAGGCTCGTTTTCAGTAAAATGGAACTAGAAAGCAACTTGTTGGAAGTAATACATTTTGATGTGTGCAGTCCAATGAGTGCTGAGGCGTGTAGTGGATATCGTTATGTTCTTACTTCACAGATGGTTTGAGTAGATGTTGAGTATATTTACTTGATGAATCACGAGTCTGAATTATTGAAAGGTTCAAGTAATTTCAGGGTGAAGTTGAAAGATCGTCGTGACAAGAGGATAAAATATCTATGATATGATCATAGAGATGAATATCTGAATTACGAGTTTGGCACAGAATTAAGACATTGTGGAGATTGTTTCACAACTAATACAGCCTGAAACACCATAGTATGATGGTGTGTCCGAACATCATAACTGCACCCTATTGGATATGATGCATACCATGATGTCTCTTATCGAATTACCACGATAGGTTATGGGTTAGGCATTAGAGACAACCACATTCACTTTAAATAGGGAACCACGTAATTCCGATGAGATGACACCGTATGAACTATGGTTTAGAGAAACCTAAGCTGTCATTTCTTAAAAGTTTGGGGCTGCGACGCTTATGTGAAAAAGTTTCAGGCTGATAAGCTCAAACCCAAAGCGGATAAATGCATCTTCATAGGACACCCAAAACAGTTGGGTATACCTCCTATCTCAGATCCGAAAGCAATAAGGGATTGTTTCTAGAATCGGGTCCTTTCTCGAGGAAAAGTTTCTCTCGAAAGAATTGAGTGGGAGGATGGTGGAGACTTGATGAGGTTATTGAACCGTCTCTTCAACTAGTGTGTGGCAGGGCACAGGGAGTTGTTCCTGTGGCACCTACACCAATTGAAGTGGAAGCTTATGATAGTGATCATGAAACTTTAGATCAAGTCACTACCAAACCTCGTGGGATGACAAGGATGCGTACTACTTCAGAGTGGTACGTAATCCTGCCATGGAAGTCATGTTGCTAGACAACAATGAACCTACGAGCTATGGAGAAGCGATGGTGGGCCTGGATTCCAAAATGGCTCGAGGCCATATAATCCGAGAGAGGATCCATATATGAAAACAAAGTGTAGACTTTGGAAGAACTACTTGATGGTCGTAAGGCTGTTAGGTACATATGGATTTTAAAAGGAAGACAGACAATGATGGTAAGTATCACCATTAAGAAAGATCGACTTGTCGTTAAGATGTTTTCCGACAAGTTCAAGGAGTTGACTACGATGAGACTTTCTCACTCGTAGCGATGCTAAGAGTCTGTTGGAATTGTATTAGCGATTACTGCATTATTTATGAAATCTTGCAGATAGGATGTCAAAACATTGTTTCCTCGATGATTTTCTTGAGGAAAGGTTGTATGTGATACAACCAGAAGGTTTTGTCAATCCTGAAAGATGCTAATAAGTATGCAAAGCTCCAACAATCCTTCTAAGGACTGGAGTAAGCATCTCGGAGTTAGAATGTATGCTTTGATGAGATGATCAAAGATTTTGGGTGTATACAAAGTTTATGAGAAACTTGTATTTCCAAAGAAGTGAGTGGGAGCACTATAGAATTTCTGATGAATATATGTTGTTGACATATTGTTGATCAGAAATGACGTAGAATTTCTGGAAAGCATATAGGGTTATTTGGAAAGTGTTTTTCAATGGAAAGCCTGGATTAAGCTACTTGAACATTGAGCATCAAGATCTATAATGATAGATCAAAACGCTTAATGGTACTTTCAAATGAGCACATACCTTGACATGATCTTGAAAGTGTTCAAGATGGATCAGTCAAAGAAGGAGTTCTTGCCTGAGTTGTAAGGTATGAAGTTAAGACTTAAAGCACGACCACGGCAGAAGAAAGAGGAAGGACGAAGGTCGTCCCCTATGCTTTTGTCATAGGCTCTATACGGTGTGCCATGCTGAGTACCGCACCTGATGTGTGCCTTGCCACATATTTGGCAAGAGGGTACAAAGGTAATCTAGGAGTAGATCACCAGATAGCGGTCTAAATTATCCTTAGAGGAATAAGGATATGTTTCTCGGTTATGGAGGTGATAAAGAGTTCGACGTAAAGAGTTACGTCGATGCAAGCTTAACACCTATCCGGATCGCTCTGAGTAGAGATACCGGATACGTATAATGGAGCAACAATTTAGAATAGCTCCAAGTAGAACAGTTATTTGAAATGGCTCCAAACGTAGCGTAGTAGTTGCATCTATAAGATGACATAGAAATTTGTGAAGTACATACGGATCTGAATGTTGCAGACCCATTGACTGAAACCTCTCTCACAAGCATAACATGATCAAACCCAGAACTCTTTGGGTGTTAGTCACATGGGGATGTGACCTTGAGTGTTAATCACATATCGATGTGAACTAGATTATTGACTCTAGTGCAAGTGGGAGACTGTTGGAAATATGCCCTAGAGGCAATAATAAATTGGTTATTATTATATTTCCTTGTTCATGATAATTGTTTATTATCCATGCTAGAATTGTATTGATAGGAAACTCAGATACATGTGTGAATACATAGACAACACCATGTCCCTAGTAAGCCTCTAGTTGACTAGCTCGTTGATCAATAGATGGTTACGGTTTCCTGACCATGGACATTGGATGTCGTTGATAACGGGATCACATCATTAGGAGAATGATGTGATGGACAAGACCCAATCCTAAGCCTAGCACAAGATCATGTAGTTCGTATGCTAAAGCTTTTCTAATGTCAAGTATCATTTCCTTAGACCATGAGATTGTGCAACTCCCGGATATCGTAGGAGTGCTTTGGGTGTGCCAAACGTCACAACGTAACTGGGTGGCTATAAAGGTACACTACAGGTATCTCCGAAAGTGTCTGTTGGGTTGGCACGAATCGAGACTGGGATTTGTCACTCCGTGTAAACGGAGAGGTATCTCTGGGCCCACTCGATAGGACATCGTCATAATGTGCACAATGTGATCAATGAGTTGATCACGGGATGATGTGTTACGGAACGAGTAAAGAGACTTGCCGGTAACGAGATTGAACAAGGTATCGGGATACCGATGATCGAATCTCAGGCAAGTATCGTACCGCTAGACAAAGGGAATTGTATATGGGATTGATTAAGTCCTTGACATCATGGTTGATCCAATGAGATCATCATGGAGCATGTGGGAGCCAACATGGGTATCCAGATCCCGCTGTTGGTTATTGACCGGAGAGTTGTCTCGGCCATGTCTGCATGACTTCCGAACCCATAGGGTCTACACACTTAAGGTTCGATGACGCTAGGGTTATAGGGAATAGATATACGAGGTTACCGAATGTTGTTCGGAGTCCCGAATGAGATCCCGGACGTCACGAGGAGTTCCGGAATGGTCCGGAGGTAAAGATTTATATATGGGAAGTCCTGTTTTGGTCGCCGGAAAAGTTTCGGGTTTTATTGGTAATGTACCGGGACCACCGGGAGGGTCCCGGTGGTCCACCAAGTGGGGCCACCAGCCCCGGAGGGCTACATGGGCCAAGTATGGGAGGGGACCAGCCCCAGGTTGGCTGGTGCGCCCCCCCACCAAGGCCCAAGGCGCAAGGGAGAGTGGAAGGGGGCAAACCCTAGGCTCAGATGGGACTAAGGCCCACCTAGTGGTGCGCCCCCCTCTCTCCCCCCTTGGCCACCCCCCTAGATGGTATCTAGGGCTGGCCGCCACCCCTAGGGGTGGAAACCTAGGTGGGGGCGCAGCCCCTCCCCTCCCCCTATAAATACTTGAGGTTTTGGGCAGCCAGAGACACGATTCAATCTCCTTCTTGGCGCAGCCCTACCCCTCTCCCTCCTCGTCTCTTGCGGTGCTTGGCGAAGCCCTGCTGGAGTACCACGCTCCTCCACCACCACCACGCCGTCGTGCTGCTGCTGGATGGAGTCTTCCCCAACCTCTCCTTCTCCCCTTGCTGGATCAAGGCATAGGAGACGTCACCGGGCTGTACGTGTGTTGAACACGGAGGTGCCGTCCGTTTGGCGCTAGGATCATCAGTGATTTGGATCACGACGAGTACGACTCCATCAAACCCGTTCACTTGAACGCTTCCGCTTAGCGATCTACAAGGGTATGTAGATGCACTCTCCTTCCCTCGTTGCTAGATTACTCCATAGATTGATCTTGGTGATGCGTAGAAAATTTTGAATTTCTGCTAAGTTCCCCAACAGGAGGAAGGTCTCACCCTGGACTGCATCGCTATTGATGATCGTAGGAGCCATCGAGCCTGACAGCGACGACACAGAGGAACTCTCAATGAAAGCACCAATGTCGGTGTCAAAACCGGCGGATCTCGGGTAGGGGGTTCCGAACTGTGCGTCTAGGCCGGAAAGGTAACAGGAGGCAAGGGACACGAAGTTTTACCCAGGTTCGGTCCCTCTCGATGGAGGTAAAACCCTACGTCCTGCTTGATTAATATTGATGATATGGGTAGTACAAGAGTAGATCTACCACGAGATCAGAGAGGCTAAACCCTAGAAGCTAGCTTATGGTATGATTGTTGTGTATGAATGTGTTGTCCTACGGACTAAAACCCTCCGGTTTATATAGACACCTAATAGGGTTAGGGTTACATAGAGTCGGTTACAATGGTAGGAGATCTATACATCCATATCGCCAAGCTTGCCTTCCACGCCAAGGAAAGTCCCTTCCAGACACGGGATGAAGTCTTCAATCTTGTATCTTCATAGTCTAGGAGTCTGGCTGAAGGTATAGTCCGGCCATCCGGACACCCCCTAATCCAGGACTCCCTCAGACGTGGTCTGCCGTTGGCATCTTTGGTTTCCGAAGTGCCTGGATTCCTTGATGTGTTGTTGCTGCGAGCCAGCCAGCTATCCTCCCCCACGCAAAAGCGGGCCATGAGTGTCGTGAGGGCTGCCATAGATTTCGGCTTCTCCTGGCCGAGGTGCCGGGCGAGCCACTCGTCACGGTGTTATGCTTGAATGCTGCTAAGGCCTCTGCATCCGGACAGTCAACAATTTGGTTTTTCTTAGTTAGGAACCGTGTCCAGAATTGCCTGGCCGATTCCCCTGGCTGCTGAGTTATATGGCTCAGGTCATCAGCATCTGGTGGTCGCACATAAGGGCCCTGGAAGTTGTCAAGGAATGCGTCTTCCAAATCCTCCCAACTGCCGACGGAGTCTGCTGGCAAGCTATTCACCCAATGCCGAGCTGGTCCTTTGAGTTTTAGTGGGAGGTACTTGATGGCATGCAGATCATCACCGCAAGCCATGTGGATGTGGAGGAGGAAATCCTCAATCCATATAGCGGGATCTGTTGTACCATCATACGATTCGATATTTACGGGTTTAAAACCCTCCGGGAATTCGTGATCCATAACTTCATTAGTGAAGCATAGGGGGTGTGTGGCGCCTCTGTGCCGGGCTATATCACGACACAATTCATATGAGTTTTGTCTGTTGTATTCGGCCCGGCCGTATTTACTTCTAGTGTATCCGGCACGACGGTCGTCGTCCCACGTTGGCGTGGGCCCACGTGACCCATATATTGACCTTGCATGTTTTTCCCTGTTGTCCAATACATCTCGCGGGTCCCGTGCATTGCCCCGGGCCTTGGTATTTTTTTGAGTGGCGGCGGGGTGGAGGATGAACTTCAGGCTGAAACGCCTCTCTAGCTCGGCCACGAGGTGGCCGGTCAGCCACATCGTACACTGGTGATGTTGGTTTCGATGCCTACTCCTTGAGGTGAGGTAGCAACCTGCGCTTTGGGTAACTCTTGGAGGGGCGCTCGAGTTCATATTCCTCGGCCGCAAGGACTTCGGTCCATATGTCTGCTAGCAAGTCTTGATCAGCTTGAAGCTGTTGTTGCTTTTTCTTCAGGCTATTTGCTGTGGCCATAAGCCGACGCTTGAAGCGCTCCTACTCGACGGGATCCTTAGGTACGATAAATTCTTTGTCGCCGAGGCTCACCTCGTCTTCGGAGATAGGCATGTAATTGTCCTCCTCCGATTTTCCATCTGCTGCCTGCTCTGGAGGGCTAGCTTGTTCACCTTCCCGCTCTACATTGTGCTGGAGGGGACTGTAGTTGTCTTTGGCACTATCCGGAGTGTTATTGTCTCTTGTGCTGGTATCACTACTTTTGCTGTGGCGGGACTTAGAGCGGCGCCGCTAACGTCGGCGCTTGGGTTGCTTCTTGGAAGGGTCATCCTCCGCTGTCTCGTCGCCATTGCCTTCTTTGGGGGTGTCCACCATGTATATATCATATGATGAGGTGGCGGTCCAGCGCCCTGTGGGCAATGGTTCCTGTTCGTCTCCTGCATTGTCATCCATACCGTCGATGTCTTCGGAGTCGAAGTCGAGCTTGTCGGTTAAATCGTCGAGAGTGGCTACTAAGTGGGTGGTGGGTGGGCAGCGAATTTCTTTGTCGTCCGCATCCCATTCTAGCCTGAAATAGTTCTCAGCCAAGGTTCTCCTGACAAGGAGAGAGACCTTAATGAATTTAGTACATCACCGAAAGGCAAATGCTGAAAGAATCCGCAGAGGTGAACTCCATGAGCGGTGCCCAATAGGATTCGATAGGCACGGATGCAGGCAACTCGGAGTCCGTGGCCGGAGACGAATCCCGTGGTTCGGCGACACGACTCTCGTAAGGGGTGAAGTCAGTATCCGGCTCCATCGCCACTAAGAGTGTGGCCTCCATGGTGGGGTCTATCCCTCCGTCCTTGGATGGCGCAATTTGCTCCGGATTGAAGGCCGGAGTAGTTGCAGATGCGATCTCCCGAACACTGTCCGATGGTAGAGTTACGTCATGCTCGTCGTGATTGTGCGGCGCACCTGACATGGGCTCGAATCCATCGAAGAGCAAGTCTCTGCGGATGTCGGCAGTGTAGTTTAGGTTTCCGAACCTGACCTGATGGCCAGGGGCGTAGCTCTCGATCTGCTCCAGATGGCCAAGCAAGTTGGCCCGTTGTGCAAAGCCGCCGAATACGAAGATCTGTCCGGGGAGGAAACCCTCACCCTGGACCGCATCCTTACCGATGATCGAAGGGGCCATCGAGCCTTATGGTGACGACACAGTGGAACTCTCAACGAAAGCACCAATGTCGGTGTCAAAACCGGCGGATCTCGGGTAGGGGGTCCCGAACTGTGCGTCTAAGGCAGATGGTAACAGGATGCAGGGTGTCGGCGTCAAAACCGGTGGATCTCGGGTAGGGGGTCCCGAACTGTGCATCTAGGCCGGATGGTAACAGGAGGCCAGGGACACGAAGTTTTACCTAGGTTCGGGCCCTCTCGATGGAGGTAAAACCCTACGTCCTGCTTGATTAATATTGATGATATGGGTAGTACAAGAGTAGATCTACCACGTGATCGAGGAGGCTAAACCCTAGAAGCTAGCCTATGGTATGATTGTTTATGTGTACGTTGTCCTACGGACTAAAACCCTCCAGTTTATATAGACACCGGGTAGGGTTAGGGTTACATAGAGTCGGTTACAATGGTAGGAGATCTTCATAGCCGTATCGCCAAGCTTGCCTTCCACGCCAAGGAAAGTCCCTTCTGGACACGGGACGGAGTCTTCAATCTTGTATCTTCATAGTCCAGGAGTCCGGCTGAAGGTATAGTCCGGCCTTCCGGACACCCCCTTAATCCAGGACTCCCTCAGTAGCCCCTGAACCAGGCTTCAATGACGACGAGTCCGGCGCGCAGATTGTCTTTGGCATTGCAAGGCGGGTTCCTCCTCCAAGTACTTCATAGAAGATTTTGAACATAGAGATAGAGTCCAGCTTTGCAAAATAAGTTTCCACATATTGCCATAGAGAGAATAATATTTACACCAATCTAATCTGCTGACGTATTTCGTAGCGTGTCACACCACGACCAAGCTTTTATCCGAGTCATTTTATTATCCCACCTTAGCGCGTTATGCGAGGCGGTTTCCTTGGCACGTCTTGTTAAAGCAGAGATCATGTTCCCCTTATCCCGGGATTCTCATCAAACGGGCGTGGGTAACCCAAGTGCGCCATTGATTATGGCGCTTGGAGATAAGCGAGTCTTACCAGGATGGTGGGGACATGTAGTTGCGTCCACCCATATAAGTGGATAAGGATCCACCTTTTCACCTACGCCTTCTTCCTCCTTCGCCTATCCATTCTTGCGCCCTTGAGCTCCAGCGCCCAAGTCCGCACTCCCCACCTCAACCTTCTCCAGCCATGTCCGGAGTGGGAGGCAAGTGGATGGTCTCATCCGTCACGGAGGGACATATCAAAAAGCGAGGAAGGCCGAATACCTGTCTAATGACATCGCGTACCGGCTCCCCGAAAAGGGGCAGCTCATCCCCACCCCTAGGCCCCATGAGAGGGTGGTGTTCCTCCCCCATTCCCTCCGCAGACTGGGCTTCCCTCTCCACCCATTTGTCTGGGGGCTCATGTTCTACTACGGCCTGGATTTCCACGATCTGGCCCCGAACTTCGTCCTCAACATCTCGGCGTTTATCGTCGTGTGCGAGGCCTTCCTCCGCATCCGCCCCCATTTCGGCCTATGGCTCAAGACTTTCAATGTCAAGCAGAAGCTGGTGCGCGGCAACCAGGCGGAGTGCGGAGGCGCCATGGTGGGCAAGATGGCCAATGTCCTATGTCTCGAGGGCTCCTTTGTGGAGACCCTGAAGGGGTGGCAATCGGGGTGGTTTTACATCACCGAGCCGCGCGACACCGAATGGGTCGCACCCTGAGTTTCGATCCAGACCCCCTACACGGCTCACCTCCTGGAAGGATACGGGCCTGTCGTGGGGTAAGAAGGGAGAGCTGACCGGACTCCAAACATGCGTCCAAACCCTGGTGGACAAGAATCTCAAACCTGTCAGCATAGTCCAGGTTATGCTTATTCGCTTGATCCTCCCGTGTCAACAACGGGCTTTCAACCTGTGGGAGTTCAACCCGGCGCGACACCAAACCCTGAGCAGGCTCTTCAACATGACGTACGAAGATGCCTAGAAGGTGCTTTTCAAGGGCGCCGAGGCTCCCGCATCCGCTACCGAGGATCGCGGATTCAATTCGCAGCGTCATGCTCTTGCAGTAAGCTGTTTTTTCCCTTTATAGGTTATCAGTTTTTCATAGTTTGACTCCATGCGGGATCGAAACTCCCTTACCTTTGACAGGATTGGCAGGTGACATCCGGACAGATCAACTGTCCGGCTCCTTTGCCCGAAGGCCCAGCGGATGCTCGCTTGGCGAAGCTGCTGGTTCCGGCACCCTATGTGGTGCCGGAGAAGAAGGCCGCAAAAAAGGCTGCAGGGACTCGACAGAGTGCCCGGCGCCAGGAGGCGTCAGATCCATCATCCGACGGTTTCGAGGTGCATTCCTCCCATGAAGACGAGGAGGAAGAAGAAGAGACCTCTCCCCCTCCAGCGGGGGGAGAGAAGAAAAGGAAGGCCGCCCTCTCCGGGGAGGCAGGAGGGTCCAAGAAGGGGAAAACCCTTCCTCCGGACTGCTCCACCGATGCCGACGGCGGCGGAGAGGACTGGCAGCCCAGGGCCAAGCCCCTGGCAAAATCATAAGTATTCGGATACCAGAGTAATTCATAGTATTCGTTTATTGCACAACTTTCCCTTACGTCGAATATGTTTATGCAGCCCACCCAAAGACCGGCTCGATGCGTCGTCGAGCGGCTCACTGGACTCGTCGGATGTGAACTCGCTTCTGACGGCTTCCTCCCCCCGCCCTACGGACGACACCGAAGTGTTGTCCCAACAGGTTCCAAGCCGGGAGGAGGTGGCCCTGGAGGCGCCGCAAGGCGACCTCCCGGACTCCAGGAGTAAAGGGGATGAAACCCCCCGGGGCTCCAAGTCCAGCTCTAGGCCGGACACCGCTCCGAAACCTTCAGAGGTTCCAGAGTCCGGCAGGGGACCTCCTTCCAAGAGGAGCAAGTCCGCCGTGCCGGTGGCCCCCGTCCAATTGGAGGCGTCGGACAATATGTTGGAGGCGCTCCAAGGCGCCTCCATCGACGAGGAGCACCGCGCTATTATGAGTGCGGTGGTCTAGAAGGTTCAGTCCGCCAAGAGCGGACTAACTGAAGCTTGTACTAGCCTTTTGACAGGCTTTGAGGTTAGTAAAGAATGTGTAAATAATAGTACCGCATAGATAGTAGCCCCTGATGCTCTGTTTGGCGTTCGGGAAGAAAAGCCGAATAGAGGATCAAATAGAATTTGCAGGAGACTAACAAAAATGAGTTAATATGCATATGCAGGCTTCCCTGCTTGCGTCCGCCGCACTGACTGCGAAAGTGGACACGCTAAAGCAAAACCTCGAGCGGTCCGAGCAAGAGCTCGAGCGTGCCAAGAAGCAGCTCGAGGATAATGAAGGTAAGAAATACCTTGTTTTTAAATATATATAAAAAGGTGCAATTGCAAAGAATGACAGGATTATTGTGGCTATTTTAGGGGCCACGTCTGAAATGGCGACCCTTAAGCAAGCGCTGGTCGAGGCCGAGAAGAGGGCGGTCTCGGAGCGCACCGAGCGGGAGAAGTATGAGGCCGAGGTTGGCAAGGTGCGGCAAGAGCTCCAGGTTCTCATGGAAAAACATGAGAGTTTGGAGCTTGACTCGAAGACGCAAGCGTCCGAGCTCGCGGTGGCTATTGGAAATGCCAAATCTGCCAAGGCCGAATCCCAGAAGACCATCCAGGAGTTGGATGAGGTGAAGAAGATAGCGGCGGGTAAGGCATTCTTTATGCAAAGCAAACACATAAACGTGAGTTACTTGTTACTTACCCGAATCCGGAGCTCTCCAGGAGCGTTCGCAGATCTTCCCCGGAGTGTGTCCGATGCCGTCGCATTCTATCGAGCCGAGGAGGGCAGCTCGACGGAGAAGGTGTTATGGTCTTAGTACGCTGAGGCCGGACACCCCGTGCCCCTGAGCGACCAGCTGAAGCAACTGGTCGAGCTCCACAAGGCGGCCGAACAGGCCATGAAGGGCCTCATTGTTCGGTTGTGGCCTGAAGGGGCTCTGCCTGGGAGCTATTTCGGGCTTGTGCGGCGGCTGGTGGAGGCCTGTCCAAGGCTCGAAGTCATCAAGCGCTCCGTCTGCATTGAGGGTGCCCGTAGGGCCCTTGCCCGTGCTAAGGTGCACCGGGGCAAGCTGGATGCTGAGAAGCTTGTGAAGGACGGGCCACCGCCAGGGAAA
The DNA here is from genome assembly GCF_018294505.1 of Triticum aestivum. Taxonomy (NCBI): domain Eukaryota; kingdom Viridiplantae; phylum Streptophyta; class Magnoliopsida; order Poales; family Poaceae; genus Triticum; species Triticum aestivum. The sequence goes on from NC_057800.1 coordinate 78,743,823, forward strand.
GAGCATCGCAAGCCCGAGAGTTATTATAAGGATGTTCTGAAGGGTGCCTACCTTGTGGCGGATGAATGTTCTAGGGATGTAATTTTTGAGTGAAACTTGCTCATTTTGTCCTGTGCGCTGAAAACTTGTTTATATGTGCTAAGCAATGCTGTTGGAATTTAAAATATTACCTTCTTTGCGGTTGTTTATCAATTCTGAGAGATGGCGAGTCGTCAGCTTCTGCCCCTGTGCCGCTAGTGCTGGGGTGTTCGGGGATAAACCTGAGCGCTCTTTTTCGCATGTTTGGGTCCTTCGAGGGAGGCGCTCAGCCCAACGAACAAGGCAATTGGACTATAATGCGTGAACACTCTCACTTAGCCATAGAATTCTATAATTTTAAATTTCGGCAAAGCCCCTGGTATTCGGAAGACCGAGTTCGGGGCGCTATCCACGCCTTGGCCGGACAAAGCCGGCTCCTCGCCCTAAGCGGCATAAGTCTTTAGGGACTCGAAAAAACCTCTCGAACATCGACCAGCTCTCGCTTCATCATGACAGTCAGTTTTAGCTTTCTCCACTGAGGTGCTCAACCCAGCTCAACTGGGGCCAAATCGCAGTGGTTCTCCTAGTGCTACCTTAGCCGATATAGCGGAACGTAAGGCACCAAAACATAGGAGCCGGGCAAACCCAACTATTGACCCAAGACATGATTCGGAGCCGATGCATATAATGTTATTAGTTCTGGGTGCCGCCCTTGTTAAAGTGTTCGGACTTCTTACACCATATTGAGGGGTACTAAAGCCCCTGGCGTATTTTGGCCGTACCAACGTGTGCGGGTGCAACATGTCATTAAGGAACATATACAAAGAAAAAAGGTAATGCAAAAATAGACAAAAGCTATGCATTATTTATTAAAAAGGTGTGCGATCAAGGCGGAACGATACAAGTAATGCAATAAGTGGAAGGTTGGACTAGTTAACATGTCCGTTCCAGGGGTAAGCTGCGGAATAGTATGCGGAACGAGTATACTGCTCGTGATAGAGACCACCTGGGAGTTCCGTAGTGCGCTGTGGCTTGTCTGCTTCCCTGGTTCTTGCATCATTTGTGCGGCAATTGAACTGCCGAACAGGCCTGCCGAAGGATGAAGTCCTGAAAGTAAGAGAAAATTAAAAAATCGGCAGCCCCTGGTACGGTTTAAGCCGTGTTTTGGGCGTGCCGTGATGGTGCCCCTCCCCCTGTGCCCATGGTATCTCTAGAGCATAGTTATGTACGCGAAGTATTGGCGTCGCCTTTTTAAGAGGGTTGTGGTTGGGGCCACATTGCTACGCCAGCTCGGATCGTGCCAGGCGGTCTTGTTGTAGGTTACTCCGGGCGCGCTTGACGGTGTCCGGTCGTTTAGTGGCCGGACTGGAGAACTGCCTGGAGAGGCTGCTTTGTACTTCCGCTGCAAGGGCCGCTGTGTGCTCCTCGTTCGGAGGGAGCGTTCGGTGTTTCCATTGACCGTAATTACTCCTCGAGGGCCTGGCATCTTGAGCTTAAAGTATGCGTAATGCGGTACCGCATTAAACTTAGTGAATGCGGTTCGCCCGAGCAGTGTGTGATAACCACTGTGAAACGGGACTGTGTCAAAGATTAACTCCTCGCTTCGGAAATTATCCGGAGATCCGAAGATCACTTCAAGTGTGACTGAGCCTGTACAGTTGGCTTCTACACCTGGTATTACGCCTTTAAAGGTTGTTTTGGTGGGCTTAATCCTCGAGGGATCTATGCCCATTTTCCGCACTGTATCCTGGTAAAGCAGGTTCAGGCTGCTGCCGCCGTCCATAAGGACTCTAGTGAGATGAAATCCATCAATAATTGGGTCTAGAACCAATGCGGCAAATCCGCCATGACGGATGCTAGTCGGATGGTCCCTTCGATCAAAGGTGATTGTCGGGGAAACTGATCCTCGAACACCTATGGGGCCGGCGGACCGGGCCCCTTTCGGTTCGGCGGGGGGCGGAGATCGCACGAAGAGCAGATCGAGGCGAGGCACACGAGCAGTTTACCCAGCTTCGGAGCTCTCCGGAGAGATAACACTCCTACTGCTGCTTGTCTGGTTGTATTATCTGGTGTTCTTGCTCTCCAAAGCGAGAGTGCGATGTTCTCTGGGCTACGGATGGATCGAAGCAAACTGTCTGAGGCTTCGAACCTATCCCGAAGCCTAGAGAACATCGCACTCTCGCTTTGGAGAGCAAGAACACCAGATAATACAACCAGACAAGCAGCAGTATGAGTGTTATCTCTCCGGAGAGCTCCGAAGCTGGGTAAACTGCTCGTGTGCCTCGCCTCGATCTGCTCTTCGTGCGATCTCCGCCACCCGCCGAACCTAAAGGGGCCCGGTCCGCCAGCCCCATAGGTGTTTGAGGATCAGTTTCCCCGACATCTTTGGCGTGCCAGGTAGGGGACAAGGGCATTAAATGCCCGTCTGAGTCGCCCGAACAGTGCAGAAAAGGACCGTTAGGGGCGCCACCGTTCGCCACGATGGCGATCTTGTTAGCTTCGCATGCCACTGCGCACCACTGGCTGCACAGCCTCCCGCCACGCACGCCCGGAGAGGCCCCCAGAGCGACACGTTGGTGGATGCGCTGGAGCATGGGCGCAGAGTGGCCGCCTGCCGCGGCAAGCGCCTTGCCGCTGTTGTTATCTTGTCGGGTCTGGAAGCTTGTCGCTCACCGGGCTTCGAGGTACCTTGGTTTGTCTTCCCGGCAAGCTCCTCTTGCCGGGGCCTTGTTGTCTTGCCAGAGCGTGTGGCGCATCGCGGCAAGTTCATTGGAGCACCCTGGTTGGCCTTCCCGGCAAGCTCCTCTTGCCGGGGTCTTGTCTCCTTAGCCTAAATACTTTGTTCTTGGATGGCTCCAAGGGAACCTTGGGGGAACTTGGCGATCACCCGGCAAGCCTTTGCCGTGGGGTGCTGCAACTGCCCGTGCACAAGTTCGGGGTACTAGGGTACCCCTAATCTAGTACACCGACAGGAGCCCCCGGGCCTGGGCCAGACACGGTGCCGAGCACTGTTGAGCCAGGCCCAATACAGGGCACGGGCACACGCGGGCTGGGCCACGCCAAATCTTGTTCCGTATCCACCGCACTCTCCCATAACGGCACGCGTTGATTGCGGCATCGTGGGAGAGATCGTGGGTGGTTGTTTAAGCGGAAGGCCGAAACGTCCGCCCCGTCCCTCTTTATAAGCAGAGGAAACAGGGGCAGTTCGTTCCCCCTCGCCGCTTGCCGGAGGGATTGCCTGGGTCTCGAGAGTCGGCAAGAAAGAGGCGTACTTGGAGGGTGAGCTTCGTAGCAAGTGGGAGGAGTGGAGAGCGGAGTGGTGTTGGATCGTCGAGGAGGATCCGCAGCCCTTCACCGCCGTGCACCAAACTCCAATAGTGCGCGGCAATGACTGGAGCAACATGGCCCCGGAAGACGAGAGGCTGAAGATCGCCATCACTAGGATTCTTCGCCTCAGGCTTGCCGGGCTCACCGTAGGTGCTGTCGGGGCAGATTTCCTCCGCCGCCGCATTGCCCCCTGCAGGAGAGGAGGAGGCCCGCCTGGGAATTTAAGAATTCGGCGGACATCATGAGGCTGCAGCCGGGCCTCAACTACAACTTCACTGTCTTGGAGTTGGATGCAATGCTCTTGGAGTTATTCAAACGCGACCCCCAGCACCCATTCACACTGCCGAGGGGCGTAGTTCCTTTGTGCAATAACTCTTTGCTTGATCGGATCCGCGCCATGATGCCGTTGTGCGATTCACACGGCATCGTCCCGACTTGGCAAGAGCCTGCGGACGACGTTGTGCGAGTGTTCTTCGACACCTTGGAGGAATTGCCGGTCCGTGCCGACGAGCAGAAGAGCCTCACCCGTGACACCACCGACGAGGAGCTGCAGCTCATCGCTACCAGGGTAGAAGAGGCTGCGGCCGCAGCTGCTGCGGGTGTGTTTGGGTTCACTGTGGAGGAGGCGGAGGCTGCAGAGGCGGCAAACCTTGCCGAATGCGCGGAGTTCATGGGCGAAGAGGAGCCTGCCGGTTCTGAAGCCGAGTCGAGCGAGGCCGGCGAGGAGGAGACTGAACCTTCAGAGAGCTTGCCGCAGGCGGAGCCCCTAGCCCCACCAAGGAGGCGCCTTCGCAGGGCCGGGGACGCGGCAGGGCGGCAGCCGGCTCCACAGCCACCGAGCCCCGCGACGCGCTCTACCGTGGCAAGTAATGTTGCCGCAGGAGCGCCTCACGCAACAGCGGCAACTGGAGCGGGATCTTCCCGGGCCACCGCTGCCGCCCCCGCCAAGCAGGCAAGGGATCCTACTCCTCCACCTCGCCGCACCGGAGGAGGGCCGGACTTTGATCTTTCCGCGCTCAGCTCCGATGAGGAGGAAGAAGAGTGAGTTTCTTTGGTGCCCTTATAATCCTTCAATCTTGCTGTTTATATCTTGTATCTGACTTGCTCCAATCTGGACTCTTTTCTTTTCAGAACACTGGCCCAGAGAGCAGCGAAGAGGGCCAAGGCCGCGATGATCGTCATCGAGGATGACCCCATCGCGTCGGCAGGAGGTGGGTCCGAGACCACCTTGACGGACCCGGCAATCACCCCTCGGAGCAGCCCCCAGCGCAGCCCCCAGCGTAAGTTCATAGTTTATCCTTCTGCTGTCGGGCGCGTTTGAGTGCTTTTTCCTTTGTTGATATCTTGCTTGTTGACTTGTGCGGGAGCAGAGCAGCCTCATCAGGAGCGCCCGGAGGCCGGTCCCGAAGTGCCGCCTGCTTCGACTGCGCCGCCAAGGGAGGAGTCCCTGGCAAGGGAGCGCTCTCCGGCAAGGGGGGACTCTACGGCAAGGGACGGCACTGCTGATCCTGCGGCGACTGAGGCCGCAACTGAAGATTTTGGCGCAGGTAATCCACTTGCCCAAAAACTTTCCCTTGTGTTCTGCTTCTTCTGTTTTTCTTTCCTTGAATTTTTGACTGATTTTCCTCCCTTCTCCGTTCTTCAGACCCACCTTTGGCTGAGCCAATGGAGACAGAGGGCGCCGGCGAGGAAGGTGCCGGTGCTGATGAGACCGCCGGCGAGGAGGCCGCCGGGGCTGCTGCTGCGGATGCCGGCGAGGGATCGGGCGATCGCACTGACGACCCGGAGGCTGCAGGAGCGCCGGGCGCTGCACTTCCGTAGCCCAGAGAACATCGCACTCTCGCTTTGGAGAGCAAGAACACCAGATAATACAACCAGACAAGCAGCAGTAGGAGTGTTATCTCTCCGGAGAGCTCCGAAGCTGGGTAAACTACTCGTGTGCCTCGCCTCGATATGCTCTTCGTGCGATCTCCGCCCCCCGCCGAACCGAAAGGGGCCCGGTCCGCCGGCCCCATAGGTGTTCGAGGATCAGTTTCCCCGACATCTTTTCTTATAATCCTTCAATCTTGCTGTTTATATCTTGTATCTGACTTGCTCCAATCTGGACTCTTTTCTTTTCAGAACACTGGCCAGAGAGCAGCGAAGAGGGCCAAGGCCGCGGTGATCGTCATCGAGGATGACCCCATTGCGTCGGCAGGAGGTGGGTCCGAGACCAGCTTGACGGACCCGGCAATCACCCCTCGGAGCAGCCCCCAGCGCAGCCCCCAGCGTAAGTTCATAGTTTATCCTTCTGCTGTCGGGCGCGCTTGAGTGCTTTTTCCTTTGTTGATATCTTGCTTGTTGACTTGTGCAGGAGCAGAGCAGCCTCATCAGGAGCGCCCGGAGGCCGGTCCCGAAGTGCCGCCTTCTTCGACTGAGCCGCCAAGGGAGGAGTCCCCAACAAGGGAGCGCTCTCCGGCAAGGGGGGACTCTCCGGCAAGGGACGGCACTGCTGATCCTGCGGCGACCGAGGCCGCAACTGAAGATTTTGGCGCAGGTAATCCACTTGCCCAAAAACTTTCCCTTGTGTTCTGCTTCTTCTGTTTTTCTTTCCTTGAATTTTTGACTGATTTTCCTCCCTTCTCCATTCTTCAGACCCACCTTTGGCTGAGCCAATGGAGACAGAGGGCGCCAGCGAGGAAGGTGCCGGTGCTGATGAGACCGCCGGCGAGGAGGCCGCCGGGGCTGCTGCTGCGGAAGCCGGCGAGGGATCGGGCGATCGCACTGACGACCCGGAGGCCGCAGGAGCGCCGGGCGCTGCACCGACCGCCGAACCTTCTGCCGCTTCCGCGGAGCCGGGCTCCGAGGAGCCCCAGCCCGGCGCCTACTTGCAGGCCGGTGACAACATCTTCATCAAGCTACCCTGGGCGTCGAGCTCCAGGGCGCCAGTCGAGGGGGAGACTTTTGACGGGGAGGTGCTCGCCTCTGCTGGGCTGTCATTGGTTGACGCGCCCTGCAGCAGCACCGGCGAGCCTGAGGAGGAGCAGCTGCTGCGGAAGCTGCTGTCACACCCTAGCTAGTCATGCACTAGAGTGTTGCATCATGTTTACTCATTCATCAGAAACTTGAAATGGGGATGACAGAACCCCCAGTCCCCTCTGAAACCAACTAGGGTTACTAAAAATAATTTTCAATGAACCTGAAATGCCCTTCTAAAATGCCCATCATTTTTGCCTTGGTTCAGAACCACTGCCAAAAGTGGTGCACATTTTCCTAGGCCATCCTAGGGTTTTTGAATTAAGTCATAAGTATTTGAATTTGGGCATTTAAAATTATATAAAATATTTAAATGCTCAAATATCTCCAAACTAAAATGTTTCATGTTGGAAATAATCCAACTATGGGCCAGAAATAGTTTGGTGATTTTTGAAGTGGCCTAGGTATTTTATTTAATTCAACAAAGTTGCAGTTATATTAAAGAAAACAGAAAACAGAAAAAAACTAAAAGGGAGAAGCTTACCTGGGCTCCTCCCTGTTCAGCCCAGCCAGCAGCCGGCCCAGCCCACCTCCCTCCTCTGTCGTCTTCGTCCCGACAGAGGGAGGGGAGTGTGGCCGGCGCGCGCGCACGGCCACCGCGCCACGCCACCTGCTCGCCTGCTTGCCTGCCCTCCCCTCCTCGCTCGACGCCCTGGACGACGCCACGCCTCTCCCCCTGCTCCCTCTCACTCTCCCCCGTTTCTCCCTCGCTCTCTCTCGCTCTCGGCCGAAGCACACCGTCGCCGCCGTTCGCCTTAGCCACTGCCTCCGGCCACCCCTCGCTCCCCCGAGTAGCTCAGAAGCTCCGCCACAACTCCCTCTTCCTCCCCACCGCTCCACGAGTCCCCGGAAGCCCTGCATCGCCGCCACGTCGCCGTTCCCCTCTTCGGGCTCCGACCACCGTCGCCGACGAATTCGCCGTCTCCAGCGCGTCCCCGAGCCCGCTTCGACGCCCACTGCAACCGCGGTGAGCTACGCCACCGTTTCCCCCTCTTCTTCCCCTCGTTCCCTCACCGTAGCTGCATCTCCACCACGGCCGAACCTCCGCCGTCGCCGAGCTCGCCGTCGACGCAGCTCCGGTGACCATTTGGTCACCCCGGCGAGTCCAACGCGTTCACAGAACCCAGTAGAGCATCCCTAGCGCCTCATTTTGCTCGACTTCGAGCTCCAGCACCACTCCCGTGCACGACCGAACCCCGGCGGCCGCAGCCAAGCTCACCGCCGTCAACTCCGGCCACCCCGACCCCAACTGACTCCGCCAAGAGCCGCGGGTCGTCCTCAGCTTCACTCCGGTGGTCGCCGCGGTCCATTTGGTGGCCGAAACGACCAAAACCACTATCGCCGCCGCACTGTTGGTCGCCGCCGGCCAGAACTCCGGCGAGCTGACGTGGCCTAGTTGATTAACCACTAATCCACCACCTACTGACGCTGACAAGTGGGCCCCAGGGCTTAGTCAAAGCTAACCAGCCCCGGGTCAACGCGGGATTAGCCCATGTGACACTGACGTGTGGACCCCACACGTCAGGTTTGACCCGAGCCAGCTCTATTGACCTGCTGATGTCACTGTGATGTCAGGCTGACGCAGTAATGATATTTCTGGATTTAAATTAAATCAGGAAATTCCAGAATAATAATTAAACTTCAAAAATTCATAACTTTTATTCTGTAACTCCAAATTGGACAAATTATATATGAAAAATGATCAGAAAAATCCAATCTATCCATCTGTACTATTTTCATGCATGACCAAACAAGTTAAATTGATGTTTTAATCAGAACAAGGAAAGGCACTTTAAAAGGACATATTTGAATTTGAAATTTGAATCTTTGATTCAAATTTGCTCAAACACTTCTGGCTTTAGTTGCATTAGCCCAACACACTCATATTGCCATGTTCCATGCATGCATCATATTGTTGCATATTGTTTGGTAATGTTGTGTACCGGTATCCTTTGCGACAGGATCTGTTCCCGAGGAGTACCGTGATTACCCTAACGAAGAACCGTATCTGTGCAACGAACCATCAGGCAAGCAACCAACCATTTGATCATATCGATACAATCCCATGTTCTCGCTCCTGCTCTCTTTTACTGCATTAAGACAACGCGATTCAAACTGCTGTGTGCTGCGGTAGTTGAACCCATTTCCTCTGCATGACCTGTCATTGCCACAGTAACTAGATGAAACCCACTAGCATGTGTAGGAGTTGATTGAGCCATATGTATGTGTTGTTCCTACCTTGCTATGCCTGCTATGCTTAGAGTCGTGTCAGGTCTGGTTCATCTGGGTGATGGGCTAGAGTGAAATGATTATGTCGGTAATAAGAGTGGTGTGGTGAACACGATTTGGTAAAGGTATCGATGAGAGGCCATGTAGGAGTACATGGTGGGTTGTTTCATTGAAGCCGACCTTAAGCACTGAGATCTGTATGTGTGATTTAAGAATACAGCTACTACCATGCATTGGGCCCGAAACCAATGGACCCTCTCGACTTCTTATTCACCCTAGTTCTCCGTCCAGGAGTTGCAAGTAGTTTCTGGTGTTTGTAGCCTACTGGAGGCCGTGGACAGCGCTGACCGTAGGGGTGGGCTGTGATGCGGTAGGTACGTGGCACGGTGTACCGAATACCCGTTAGGTATCTCGGGAACCCTGTTCACATCGTTCGGGGCCGTATGGGAAACCTCGGCCGGACTCCCTGCGGATGGAACCTGAATAGGCGATAAACCTGGACTGGAAGCTTAGGTGATTAGGTAGGTCGTGGCCGACACCCACGTTGGGCTTCCGCTTGAAGGTTGCCGAGTACATGTCGTGTAGACGACGGTAAGTGGTGAGAGCGTGTATGAAGAAGTACCCCTGCAGGGTTAACATGATCTATTCGAATAGCCGCGTCCGCGGTAAAGGACTACTTGGTTGCCTATACAGTTCATAGACAAGTAAATGGAAACTGTTAAAAGCCTCAAGATAAGTGTGAGTGCCGAGGATGGCTCTTCCGTAGGAAGACGGAGGTGGATCCTCGGTAGTGTATTGAAGTGGTGAATAGTGGACTCGTGTGCGCAAAACTATTTCAAATGGAGTATCGTAGGATAGTCTAGCCAAGAGTCAAAGCTGGCTTGCTGCAATAACTCCACCGACCCTTTTGATACTATGCATGTATGTAGGATCTGATGTAAGTCTTGCTGAGTACCTTTGTACTCATGTTGCTATAATCTACATTTTACAGAAGACGCTGCAACCCCTTCTGATGGGTTCTATGTAGACGTTGACATCAACGAGTAGGCTAAAGACCCAGGTGGTGACCCTGAGCTTGTGAAGGACCACATAGTATAGCCAGGCTTTCCAAGCCTCTTTTATTTTACTAGTTGTCTGTACTCAGACAAGTTACTTCCGCTGTTGGCTTGTATGACTGTATGACTTGTATGTTGGGTCGTGAGACCCGTACCTTTGTGTGTATGTTATGTATGGCTCGCTGAGCCTTAAATAAAGTACTTGTGTCGTAGAGTCATGTTGTGATGCTTCGTTGTATTTGCACATATCGAGCATATTGTGTGTATGATTGAAATGCTTGGTATGTGTGGGATCTGACTATCTAGTTGTTTATCTTTAGTAGCCTCTCTTACCGGGAAATGTCTCCTAGTGTTACCGCTGAGCCATGGTAGCTTGCTACTGCTCTGGAACACTTAGGCTGGCCGGCATGTGTCCTTCTTCGTTCCTGTGTCTGTCCCTTCGGGGAAATGTCACGCTTTGAGTACCGGAGTCCTGTTAGCCCGCTACAGCCCGGTTTACCGGAGTCCTGCTAGCCCAGTGCTACAGCCCGGACCCACTTGCTGATGACCGACACGTTCGAAGCTGGGTCATGGATGCCTGTCCCTGTAAGTCTGTGCCACTTTGGGTTTACGACTAGTCATGTCAGCCCGGGCTCTTTATCATATGGATGCTAGCGACGCTATCATATACGTGAGCCAAAAGGCGCAAACGGTCCCGGGAAAAGGGTAAGACGACACCCGTGGGAATACCGTGCGTGAGGCCGCAAAGTGATATGAGGTGTTACCAGCTAGATCGATGTGACATCGAGTCGGGGTCCTGACAGCGTTGGCATCAGAGCCGGACTGCCTGTAGGTTCTCCAAGCCAAACTGGTCGATGTTGAGTCTAGAAATTCTTTAGTTATATGTAGGGGAATTGTTTGTGGGTTGGAACGTAAGGCTCTTTTTACTCCTTATACCTTGTGACATTCTGATCTGAGTCAGTCCATTCTTCCACCGGGGGTTAAGGAATTAGGATCTGTTCTCTCTATCAGGATCACGTGTTACTAATCAGTAGTACCTTATAAGTTTGATGGTTACAGCCTAGCTCAGTTCTACTACCACATTATGTTGTCAGAATGGTTCCAGAACCTTGATGTGATGATGTTGAGTGTGTACGAAATCCTTTGTCAAATGTCTCAATATCCTTTTTGAGCATTTACAGCTGTTATGCTGCCGAAATTTTGCTAGAAATTCTAATGCCTTTGCATTATGATTATGCTTTCAGATGGCCACTCGCGACCTTAATCAAGTGGTTCGCCGGACTCGATGCCTAGATGTACCCGGCCATACTGCTAAGTTGGTCAGGGTAATGACTGAGGCTGGATATCGCTGGTATCCTGAGTACACGGTCGAAGAGCAATTCCGAGACTTTAATCAAAGCCAGTATCTCTGCACTGTCAGGATATTTCCATCTTATCCTGGATCCACTGAGCCTCTTCACTGTTCCTATGGACTCGGGGTTACTATTGAGATGGCTGTGCAGGATGCCGCCTACTCTATGATGACCATTATGCGAGTCAGATCTGGGTTATTTCGGGACTCTGATTTCCGGTATATGCCAGGATCACTTCCGGGAGCACAAGGATATCTCCAGGCTATCTATGCCGACTCCACTCAGGAGGATTCACGGACTCGCACCACTGCTGAGATGCTCGAGGATAAGGACCGTGAAAATCGGGCCTTAAGGTTAGAGCTCTTCAATACCCGTGCTGACCACTGGGCCACTTTGACTCGGTTCGCACCGGGGTGCAAGCTGGATATTCAGATATGCGCGATCTCTATCCTGTGAGATCTGCTCTGCCGGACGTGATGGTTTGGCGTGATGTAGGAGGCATCACCCCACCTCGCGGTCCCGCAGGCCACCGTTTGTTGGTCCAAGGCCTCATCCTAGCCCCTATGGTCCACAAGCTCCACGAGATCGTCTGTTTCCGGATGAACATGTTGAACTTCCAGGCTATGGAGGTGACTTCTACGAGGACTACTACGGATCGGTCTGAGTTAGTAGTAGTATCACTAGTTCGCACTAGCTGTGTCGTCTATTGTCCTGCGTGTCTCGTGGGATATGACCTAGTTTGTACTCTTCTGGAGATGTAGAAAAATAATGTATAGGAGCTTGGAATGCCTCCGATGAGATGTAATCCTTTTCTCACCGTAATAGACCTCATTCCAGGAACCGTTCCGATTGCTAGAAGACCTTATAAGATGGCACCCCTAGAACTAGCCGAGCTTAAGAAACAACTCGATGAGTCCTTGAAAAAGGGTTTCATCCGCCCTAGTTCATCTCCGTGGGCTTGCCCCGTCCTATTCGTCAAGAAGAAGGATGGTACGGACCGGATGGTTGTAGATTACCGACCTGTCAATTTGGTCACAATCAAGAACAAATATCCACTTCCCAGGATCAACGACCTGTATGATCAGCTCGCTGGATCTTCAGTCTTCTCTAAGATGGATTTGAGGTTGGGCTACCATCAAATCAAAATCAGAAACGGGGACATTCCTAAAACGGCCTTTGTTACTCGTTATGGCCAATACGAGTACACCGTTATGTCCTTCGGTTTAACCAACGCTCCAGCCACCTTTTCTCGGTTAATGAACTCAATCTTCATGGAGTATTTGGATAAATTCGTCGTAGTTTATCTCGATGATATACTCATCTACTCCAAGAACGAGGAAGAACATGCCGAACATTTAAGGCTAGTGTTGAAGAAACTTTTGAGAGCATCGCCTTTATGCCAAGTTTTCCAAAATGTGAATTTTGGTTGTCAGAAGTGACCTATCTGGGTCATGTAATATCTGGTAAAGGCATTGCTGTTAACCCTGAGCGAGTTCAAGCCGTCCTTAATTGGACTCCACCTGAATGGGTCAAGCAAGTTCAGAGTTTTCTGGGCTTAGCGAGCTATTGCCGTCGCTTTGTCGAAAACTTCTCCAAAAGTTGCTAAACCTCTAACCGAAACTCCTCAAGAAAGATAAGAAGTTTGAATGGACTCCACAATGTGAGCACAGCTTTCAGGAACTGAAAAGACGCCTGACTTCTGCTCCCGTTCTGGTATCGCCAGACTTCTCCAAGGACTTTTGGTTATCTACTGCGACGCCTCACGGCAATTGCACCCACATGAGGAGAATTATCCTACTCATGATCTAGAGCTTGCAGCCGTAGTCTATGCACTTAAGACCTGGCGACATTACCTCCTCGGTAACCGTTGCGAAATATTCACTGATCACCAAAGTCTGAAGTACATCTTCACCAACCGGATTTGAATCTCAGGCAAAGACGTTGGGTTGAGTTGTTCACAAGATTTCGACCTAGGAATAACTTACACCCCAGGGAAAGCCAACGTCATGGCTGATGCACTAAGTCGTAAATATTATTGTAACAACCTGATGTTACCAACCAAAGTCAACCGCTTCTCCATTGAGGAATTTCGGAAGCTTAACCTTCACATTGTTCCTCAAGGATTTCTTTCCACCTTGGTGGCGAACCTACTCTTACGGATCAAATCATCGCTGCCCAGAAGCGAGATAAGGGAATAGCTAAGATCAAGGAGAACATTGCTAGCGGAGGTGCTAGTGTTTCTCTCATAAATGATCATGGTGCCGGTAACTTTGAAGAACCGTCTAGTGGTTCCCAAGAACCAGCATCTTATGGCAGGTGATCCTTAAGGAAGCTCATGAATCTCCTCTCACCATTCATCCCGGTAGTACTAAGATGTATCAGGACCTACGCCAGAGGTTCTGGTGGACTAGGATGAAGAGAGAAATCGCTCAGTATATTGCTAATTGCGACGTCTGTCGTCGCGTAAAAGCAGAGCATCAACGGCCTGCTGGCACCCTTCAACCCTTAGCTATTCCTGAATGGAAATGGGATAAAATTGGTATGGATTTCATTACCGGTTTTCCCAGAACCAAAAGAGGGAATAATGCTATTTTCGTCGTGGTCGATCGTCTTTCCAAAGTAGCTCATTTCTTACCTGTTCATGAGAGTATAACCGCTAGTCAACTGGCAGACTTATACATCTCCCGGATAGTGTCCCTCCATGGTGTTCCTTTGGAAATCAATTCGGATCGAGTAAGTCTTTTCACCTCTCGATTTTGGGAAAGTTTCCAAAATGCTATGGGAACTCGTCTTTCTTTTAGCACCGCTTTCCACCCTCAGTCAAGTGGTCAAGTGGAACGCGTCAATCAGATTCTAGAAGACATGCTTCGAGCCTCTGTTATCTCTTTCGGAATGGACTGGGAGAAGTGCCTTCCATTTGCCGAATTCGCTTACAACAACAGCTATCAATCTAGCTTGGGTAAAGCCCCTTTTGAAGTTCTCTATGGACGACGATGTCGAACACCCCTTAACTGGTCAGAGACCGGGGAAAGACAATTCTTTGGCCCGGATATGATTCAGGAAGCAGAAGAACAAGTTCGTATCGTTCGTGAAAAGTTGAAAACAGCCCAATCTCGTCAAAAGAGTCAATATGACCGAAAACATAAGGCTATGACTTTCGAGGTTGACGAGAAGGCTTATCTTCGGGTCACCCCTCTGAAGGGAACCCATCGTTTCGGTATCAAAGGCAAATTGGCTCCTCGTTACATTGGACCTTTTCGCATTCTTGCCAAACGAGGAGAAGTTGCCTACCAGTTGGAACTACCTCCGCACCTCTCCAGAGTTCACGATGTCTTCCACGTTTCTCAACTCAGGCGTTGCTTCTCGGATCCTATCCGTGAAGTGGACCATGAAACGCTTGATCTCCAAGATAATCTTACATATCGAGAGTACCCCATTCGTATCCTCGATCAAGCCGAACGTACCACGCGACGTCATAATATCAAGTTTCTCAAGGTTCAATGGTCGCACCATTCTGAAGATGAAGCAACTTGGGAAAGGGAGGATCGTCTTCGACTTGAATACCCCGCCTTCTTCTCGGAGGAACCCAAATCTCGGGACGAGATTCTTTTGAGTGGGGGTGAGTTGTCACACCCTAGCTAGTCATGCATTAGAGTGTTGCATCATGTTTACTCTTTCATCAGAAACTTGAAATGGGGATGACAGAACCCCCAGTCCCCTCTGAAACCAACTAGGGTTACTAAAAATAATTTTCAATGAACCTGAAATGCCCTTCTAAAATGCCCATCATTTTTGCCTTGGTTCAGAACCACTGCCAAAAGTGGTGCACATTTTCCTAGGCCATCCTAGGGTTTTTGAATTAAGTCATAAGTATTTGAATTTGGGCATTTAAGATTATATAAAATATTTAAATGCTCAAATATCTCCAAACTAAAATGTTTCATGTTGGAAATAATCCAACTATGGGCCAGAAATAGTTTGGTGATTTTTAGTGGCCTAGGTATTTTATTTAATTCAACAAAGTTGCAGTTATATTAAAAAAACAGAAAACAGAAAAAAACTAAAAGGGAGAAGCTTACCTGGGCTCCTCCCTGTTCAGCCCAGCCAGCTGGCCGGCCCAGCCAGCAGCCGGCCCAGCCCACCTCCCTCCTCTGTCGTCTTCGTCCCGACAGAGGGAGGGGAGTGTGGCCGGCGCGCGCGCACGGCCACCGCCGCCACGCCACCTGCTCGCCTGCTTGCCTGCCCTCCCCTCCTCGCTCGACGCCCTGGACGACGCCACGCCTCCCCCTGCTCCCTCTCACTCTCCCCCGTTTTCTCCTCGCTCTCTCTCGCTCTCGGCCGAAGCACACCGTCGCCGCCGTTCGCCTTAGCCACTGCCTCCGGCCACCCTCGCTCCCCGAGTAGCTCAGAAGCTCCGCCACAACTCCCTCTTCCTCCCCACCGCTCCACGAGTCCCCGGAAGCCCTGCATCGCCGCCACGTCGCCGTTCCCCTCTTCGGGCTCCGACCACCGTCGCCGACGAATTCGCCGTCTCCAGCGCGTCCCCGAGCCCGCTTCGACGCCACTGCAACCGCGGTGAGCTACGCCACCGTTTCCCCCTCTTCTTCCCCTCGTTCCCTCACCGTAGCTGCATCTCCACCACGGCCGAACCTCCGCCGTCGCCGAGCTCGCCGTCGACGCAGCTCCGGTGACCATTTGGTCACCCCGGCGAGTCCAACGCGTTCACAGCCAGTAGAGCATCCCTAGCGCCTCATTTTGCTCGACTTCGAGCTCCAGCACCACTCCCGTGCACGACCGAACCCCGGCGGCCGCAGCCGAGCTCACGCCGTCAACTCCCGCGCCACTCCCCCGAACCCAACGGACTCCACCAAGAGCTGCGGCTCGTCCTCAGCTCCACTCCGGTGGTCTCCGCGACCCATTTGGTGGCTGAAACGGCCAAAACCACTCCCGCCGCCGTGTCGGGCTCGCCGGCGGCTAAACGCCAGCGCCGCTGGCATTGATTTGACCACGGGTGGGCCCTGGTTGACTCCCCTGAGTCAATGACAGGTGGGGCCCAGCCCTGTTAATTAAACAGGTTTAATTTAATTAAACTGTAATTAATTAATCACCCTGACATGCGGGACCCACTATCAGGTTTGACCCGGACGTGTTCCGTTGACCTGCTGACGTCACACTGACGTCAGGCTGACGCAATAATTGATTTTCTGGAATTATTCTGATATAGGAAATTCCAGAATATAATTTAAACTTCAAAAATTCATAACTTTTATTCTGTAACTCCAAATCAGACAAATTATATATGAAAAATGATCAGAAAAATCCAATCTATCCATCTGTACTATTTTCATGCATGACCAAACAAGTTAAATTGATGTTTTAATCAGAACAAGGAAAGGCACTTTAAAAGGCCATATTTGAATTTGAAATTTGAATCTTTGATTCAAATTTGCTCAAACACTTCTGGCTTTAGTTGCATTAGCCCAACACACTCATATTGCCATGTTCCATGCATGCATCATATTGTTGCATATTGTTTGGTAATGTTGTGTATCGGTATCCTTTGCGACAGGATCTGTTCCCGAGGAGTACCGTGATTACCCTAACGAAGAACCGTATCCGTGCAACGAACCATCAGGCAAGCAACCAACCATTTGATCATATCGATACAATCCCATGTTCTCGCTCCTGCTCTCTTTTACTGCATTAAGACAACGCGATTCAAACTGCTGTGTGCTGCGGTAGTTGAACCCATTTCCTCTGCATGACCTGTCATTGCCACAGTAACTAGATGAAACCCACTAGCATGTGTAGGAGTTGATTGAGCCATATGTATGTGTTGTTCCTACCTTGCTATGCCTGCTATGCTTAGAGTCGTGTCAGGTCTGGTTCATCTGGGTGATGGGCTAGAGTGAAATGATTATGTCGGTAATGAGAGTGGTGTGGTGAACACGATTTGGTAAAGGTATCGATGAGAGGCCATGTAGGAGTACATGGTGGGTTGTTTCATTGAAGCCGACCTTAAGCACTGAGATCTGTATGTGTGATTTAAGATACAGCTACTACCATGCATTGGGCCCGAAACCAATGGACCCTCTCGACTTCTTATTCACCCTAGTTCTCCGTCCAGGAGTTGCAAGTAGTTTCTGGTGTTTGTAGCCTACTGGAGGCCGTGGACAGCGCTGACCGTAGGGGTGGGCTGTGATGCGGTAGGTACGTGGCACGGTGTACCGAATACCCGTTAGGTATCTCGGGAACCCTGTTCACATCGTTCGGGGCCGTATGGGAAACCTCGGCCGGACTCCCTGCGGATGGAACCTGAATAGGCGATAAACCTGGACTGGAAGCTTAGGTGATTAGGTAGGTCGTGGCCGACACCCACGTTGGGCTTCCGCTTGAAGGTTGCCGAGTACATGTCGTGTAGACGACGGTAAGTGGTGAGAGCGTGTATGAAGAAGTACCCCCTGCAGGGTTAACATGATCTATTCGAATAGCCGCGTCCGCGGTAAAGGACTACTTGGTTGCCTATACAGTTCATAGACAAGTAAATGGAAACTGTTAAAAGCCTCAAGATAAGTGTGAGTGCCGAGGATGGCTCTTCCGTAGGAAGACGGAGGTGGATCCTCGGTAGTGTATTGAAGTGGTGAATAGTGGACTCGTGTGCGCAAAACTATTTCAAATGGAGTATCGTAGGATAGTCTAGCCAAGAGTCAAAGCTGGCTTGCTGCAATAACTCCACCGACCCTTTTGATACTATGCATGTATGTAGGATCTGATGTAAGTCTTGCTGAGTACCTTTGTACTCATGTTGCTATAATCTACATTTTACAGAAGACGCTGCAACCCCTTCTGATGGGTTCTATGTAGACGTTGACATCAACGAGTAGGCTAAAGACCCAGGTGGTGACCCTGAGCTTGTGAAGGACCACATAGTATAGCCAGGCTTTCCAAGCCTCTTTTATTTTACTAGTTGTCTGTACTCAGACAAGTTACTTCCACTGTTGGCTTGTATGACTGTATGACTTGTATGTTGGGTCGTGAGACCCGTACCTTTGTGTATGTTATGTATGGCTCGCTGAGCCTTAAATAAAGTACTTGTGTCGTAGAGTCATGTTGTGATGCTTCGTTGTATTTGCACATATCGAGCATATTGTGTGTATGATTGAAATGCTTGGTATGTGTGGGATCTGACTATCTAGTTGTTTATCTTTAGTAGCCTCTCTTACCGGGAAATGTCTCCTAGTGTTACCGCTGAGCCATGGTAGCTTGCTACTGCTCTGGAACACTTAGGCTGGCCGGCATGTGTCCTTCTTCGTTCCTGTGTCTGTCCCTTCGGGGAAATGTCACGCTTTGAGTACCGGAGTCCTGTTAGCCCGCTACAGCCCGGTTTACCGGAGTCCTGCTAGCCCAGTGCTACAGCCCGGACCCACTTGCTGATGACCGACACGTTCGAAGCTGGGTCATGGATGCCTGTCCCTGTAAGTCTGTGCCACTTTGGGTTTACGACTAGTCATGTCAGCCCGGGCTCTTTATCATATGGATGCTAGCGACACTATCATATACGTGAGCCAAAAGGCGCAAACGGTCCCGGGAAAAGGGTAAGACGACACCCGTGGGAATACCGTGCGTGAGGCCGCAAAGTGATATGAGGTGTTACCAGCTAGATCGATGTGACATCGAGTCGGGGTCCTGACAGCTGCTGTCACTCTACCGCACCCGGCAAGCCAAGCTGGCTTCCCGGGAAGCTCTTGTCGCGAAAGCGGGAGTTGACATGGAGAAGCGTGCGGAGGAGCTCCGGGGACAAAATCAAGAAGCTCTTCGATCCCTGGCGCAGGAGCGGGAGCGAGTAGACGAGGAGCGTACGGCCTTTCTTCTCGAGAAGGCTGAGGCTGAGGAAGAACAACGGCTTGCTGCCGAGAAGCAGTCCGCGCGGGAAGGCGAGCTAGTGCAGCGGAAGGACCACCTCGACAGCTACGAGGAAGAGCTCGCCGAGCGCGAGCGAGCACTTGGCGGGGCGCTCAAGGAGGCAAAGGATGCCGCGGCAACTGCAGAGGCCGCCAAAAAGAGCTAGAGGAGAAGGTGGCGCGCTGGAGGCCGATATTGGGAAGAGCGGCGAGGAGCTTGCCGCGCTCAAGCGTGAGCGCGAGAAGGATGCTGCCGCCCATGGTGAGCTGCATGGCCTTCTCGCTGAGAGGGGCAAGGAGCTCAGCACCGCCAAGGATTCCAAAGCAGACCTGGAGCTGAAGCTGGCCACGCTGACGCAGACGCTGGAGGCCGCGAGGAGCGGGAGAAGACCTTGGCGGAGAAGGTCAAGGCTGATGCGGCGCTGCTGGAGAGCATTGCAGTTACCCAGAACTCGTTCAGAGACACAGTGGAGCACTGGACCGAGGGTCTGGTGAACACTGCCGCTGTCATCAACGAGGAGCTGGCGCAGCTGGGGATGGAGGACTTTGGGTATCCTTCCGACGAGAGCCTTCAACCCAGCGCCAAGCTCAGTCTATTCTTCAAGGGCGTGGCGACGGCACTCCAGCGACTCCAGGAAAGGATCCCGAAGCAGCTGGCCGACGAGTCACGCAAAATCTGCGCCGGGGTTCTCCAGAAGGTGCTGATGAAGGTAGCCTTCCGCAATCCAGACCTCAGCTTCACCAACGTCCTCCGATCCTTGCCGCCTGACGCCGATCTGGATGCACTCAAGGCCCTTGTCGCACCCATTGTGGACAAGGTGAGCGAGATCAAGCGAGTCGAGGGCGGACGCGTAGATTAGGCCGCCCATTTCTTCTTTTCCCTTGTCGCTGCTAGCCATGTCATGAAAACAGTCTATTAGAGCTGCGACAAGTTATCTTTGTAATATAACTTTATTTCTGTCTATCAATTGCAATGTTATTTCCTCTACTAGATTCCTCCCTTTGTATGTTTTCACCCTACGCTTCTAGGGAACTTGTCGGCGCAGGCGCCCGAGCCGCGAGCGCTGAGTGCGGAACTTCAGCAGCCTGCTGGCGGTGCTGCTTCCGACAAGAAACCTTGTCGTGACTAGATGCAGCACGCTTAAGCTGTTGAGCGGACTCGAAACAAAGTAAGGGCGCAACTAGCCACGAGTTGGTTCCTCCGCACACAGGTTTTCCATACAAAGCAGGGTCGTTCGAGGAAGATAACTCAAAAATTTAAAAAAGTGATTGCTCAAACTTTGGCAACTTAGCTTTTCTGTTATTTGCTTCCCGGTAAGGTAAGTCTTTGCTTGAACGACGCCTGGCCCACACCACAATCTTCTCCTTCCCCCCGGCAAACTTGTGTGCGAGAGAACCTTCTTTTCCTTTAAAAGAAAAAGAAAGAAGAGAAAATAATAATATGGAGCTCTTCGGCTCGTTACTGCTTACCGGATGTAAGTGCTGCACAAAGTGTCAGATAATCACATGCAAGAAAGGAACTAACGCATGAAATGGACAAGCTGTGCGGAGCACATGGGTTTTTACTTATGCACGGGATCTGCGCCCGGCTTTGTACAAAGGATTACATGCAACAGCGGCAAGACTTGTACAAAAGGTGGTTGCCGGAACGGGTTCCGGCAACCGCGCCTTATGGGAAAAACTTACGAAGATGTTCTATGTTCCAGGAGTTGCTCACTGGAATGCCATCTTCGGTCTCAAGGCGGACAGCGCCAGGCCTTGTGACTTGTTCACCCGATAAGGGCCTTCCCACTTCGGCGTCAACTTGTTGGAATTCTTGGCGGATTGAACGCGCCGAAGAACAAGGTCGCCTTCCTCGAAGCTTCTGGCTTTAACTTTGCGGCTATGATAGCGGCGCAAAGCTTGCTGGTATCGAGCAGCTCGTACAGCAGCCTGAAGACGATCTTCCTCAAGGAGCAGCGCGTCGTCTTGCCGCAGCTGTTCTTGCTCAAGCTCATCATAAGCGAGCACTCGAGGTGATCCGTATACGAGTTCCATGGGGAGAACTGCCTCTGCTCCATAGACTAGAGCGAAAGGTGTCTGGCCAGTGGCTCGATTTGGCGTCGTTCTGATCGACCAAAGAACCACCGGCAGCTCCTCGATCCAGTTCCTTCCGCACCTGTGCAGCCTGTCGAAAGTTCTGGTCTTGAGCCCACGCAGCACTTCAGCATTTGCCCTCTCTGCTTGACCGTTGCTTCTCGGATGAGCAACAGAAGCGAAGCAGACCTTGGCGCCAAGGTCTTGGACGTACTGCATGAAGGTGCGGCTCGTGAATTGTGTGCCGTTGTCGGTGATGATCCTGTTAGGGATCCCGAAACGGCAAACAATCGACCTGAAGAACTTGACTGCTGACTGTGCTGTCACCTTCCTCACTGGCTGCACTTCCGGCCACTTTGTGAACTTGTCGATTGCGACGTACAAGTACTCAAAGCCCCCGACAGCTCGGGGGAAGGGGCCGAGGATATCGAGCCCCCAGACCGAAAATGGCCAGGATAAAGGGATCGTCTGGAGAGCTTGAGCTGGCTGGTGTATCTGTTTGGAGTGGAACTGGCACGCTTCACACTTGGTTACTTGTGCAGTTGCATCCTGGAGGGCTGTCGGCCAAAAGAAACCTTGCCGGAAAGCTTTGCCGGCAAGTGCTCTTGCGCCTATGTGGTGGCCATATATGCCTCCATGTATCTCTGCTAACAGCTTTTGTCCATCTTCCCGGCGAATACACTTCAATTTCACACCGTTGAGTCTTCTTCTGTACAGTATGCCATCGACAAACTGGTACATACTTGACTGCCGGGCTACTCTTTCCGCTTCTTCTTGCTCTTCGGGAAGTTCTCCTGTCTGAAGGAAATGGACAATCTGCTGTGCCCATGCTGGAGCTTGTGGCTCGACAACAAGGACTAAAGGCACATCTGCTGCTGCGGGAACATCTCCTTCTACGGCAAGGACTTGCGGCCCTGTCGGAGCTTGATGTTCCCCGGCAAGCTTGCCGGAGCAAAACTTGTCGGGAGCGTCTGCTTCAACGGAACAAACCATAAGGCTTGCCGGAGCAGACTGCCCCTCAGCATCTGTGGTGTTGATCTTGGGGACTTTCTTGGCGGCGGCTTCGGGAGCTCTGCCGGAAAGTAGTCACCAGAAACCATCTTCCTCTTTTTGCTTTGTCCAGTTGATGGTGTTACGGATGGTTGAGTCAACTTAAGCACAAAGATCCCTGGTTCCACAGGTAACTTTAGTGCGGCGCACTTTGACATGCCATCAGCAATATCATTCTGAGCTCTTGGGATATGCTCCATTTGTAGGCCGTCAAAGTGTTCCTCTAGCTTCCTCACTTCATCGACATACGCTTCCATCAACGGACTCTGGTAGTTCTTGTTTACTTGTCGGACGACAAGCTGTGAGTCACCCCTGACAATGAGCTTCTTAATCCCAAGGTCTGCTGCGATTCTGAGACCGGCAAGCAATCCTTCATACTCTGCAGTATTGTTGGTTGCTTGCTATTTGGGAAAGTGCATCTGGACTACGTACTTGAGGTGCTCTCCGGTGGGTGCGACAAGTAGCACGCCTGCACTGGCGCCTTGCAGCGAGAAGGCACCATCAAAGTACATCAGCCACTCTTTGCTTGCTTCTTTGACGGGGATGCTCGTTTCTGGAATTTCTTCATCTGGGGTTGGCGTCCACTCTGCTATGAACTCTGCCAATGCTCTGCTTTGGATAGTTGAGGTGCTTTCAAACTTGAGGCCAAAGCTTGACAGTTCCAGCGCCCACTCGACAATCCTGCCCGTTGCTTCTGGATTTTGCAGTATCCTCTTCAGCGGAAAGCGAGTGACGACTGTGATCTCATGTGCTTGGAAGTAATGGCGCAGCTTTCTCGAGGCCATGAGGAGGCTGAAAAGCAACTTCTGCACACCAGAGTACCTTGATCTAGCCCCCTGCAGAAGGGAACTGACAAAGTAAACTGGGCGCTGCACCATCCTTCTTGGCATCTTATCGTGCTCCTGCGCAAACTCATGTTTGTCGGGGCCAGAGCTTGTCGGCGAAGCCCCCTGCTTGTCGCTGGATGGATCTGTCGTGGTTGCTGGCTCATCATCTGCCTCCCTCTCCGCCACTAACGCAGCACTAACCACTTGATTGGTTGCTGCTATATACAGTAGCAACTTCTCTTGCGGCTTAGGTGCGACAAGCGTTGGAGTGGAGGACAGGTATCTCTTCAAGTCCTGCAGCGCAGCCTCCGCTTCCGGAGTCCATTTCATTGGACCTGCCTTTTTCAAAATTTTGAAAAATGGCAGGGCGCGCTCAGCAGATCTAGAGATAAACCTGCTGAGAGCAGCCACGCAACCGGCAAGCCTTCGTACATCCTTGACGCGCTTTGGTGCTTCGATCTGCTCGATGGCTTTGATCTTGTCGGGATTGGCTTCAATTCCCCGTTGAGACACGAAGAACCCGAGAAGCTTGCCGGAAGGGACTCCAAACACGCACTTCTCGGGGTTAAGCTTGAGGTTGATCTTGCGCAGGTTTGCAAATGTCTCATCTAAATCTTGAATCAAGGTCTCTTTGTTCTTGCTCTTGACCACTATGTCATCCATGTAAGCTTCCACATTTCTGTGTATTTGTGGCTCAAAAGCATGGTGAACTACCCTTGCGAATGTTGAACCAGCATTCTTCAAACCGAAAGGCATCCGTACGAAGCAGTATGTGCCACATGGGGTGATAAATGCGGTTTTCTCTTCATCTTCTTCTGCCATGAAGATCTGATGATATCCTGAGTATGCATCAAGAAATGAAAGCAAATCACATCCGGCTGTGGAGTCAACAATCTAGTCAATACACGGCAAGGGAAATGGGTCTTTGGGACAAGCTTTATTAACATTAGTGAAGTCAATACACAGTCTCCATTTCCCGTTAGCTTTGCGCACAACAACAGGATTGGCCAACCACGTGGGATGGAGTACTCCTCTGACAAGGCCTGCTGCTTCCAACTTCTTGATTTCTTCTGCGATGAATTCTTGGCGCTCAACTGCCTGCTTCCTGACTCTCTGCTTGACGGGCCGCGCATGAGGACAGACGGCAAGGTGGTGCTCAATCACTTTCCTGGGAACACCGGGGATATTAGACGGTTGCCGCGCAAACACGTCGACATTCGCCCGCAGGAAAGCAACGAGCGCACTTTCCTATTTGGGGTCAAGAGTGGCGCTGATGGTGAAGGTACCACCAGTGCCATCCTCTTTGGCGGACACCTTCTTAGTCGTAGGTGGATCTGCCATCGCCTTCTTGCACTTGCCGGTGGAGCTCGATGGTGCGTCCTCGACGGTAGCGCAGCACTCCGAGGAGGTGCGCTTGCCGGAGTGGGCATCAGAGCTCTTGCCGGACTTGGTCTTCTTCTTCCCCCCGGGAGCTTCAGCGGCAAGTGTCCTCCGTTCTGCTGCAGCTGCTGCTTCCCGGTAGATCTTGTCGGCACAGATAAGAGCATCCTTCTTGTCGCCAGGGACAGAGATGACACTTATTGGGCCTGGCATTTTCAGTACGTTGTACACATAGTGAGAGGCTGCCATGAACTTGGCGAGTGCCGGACGGCCAAGGATTCCATTGTAAGGTAATGGAAAGTCGGCAATGTCAAACGTGACCCTCTCAGTCCTGAAGTTCAGCTCACTGCCAAATGTTACCGGCAACGTGATCTTTCCCTTTGGCTTGCTCCTTCCCGGGTTGATTCCTTGAAATGTGCCGGTCTCTTCGAGCTCGCTGTCGGGGATCTGGAGCTTCTGGAGCACCTGCGGAGGAGATCAGTTCAAGCCGGCCCCGCCGTCAACTAGCATCTTAGTGACCTTGAGGTTGCGGATTGTTGGTGAAACCAACATCGGCAAGCACCCGACCGCAGTTATGCGATCCGGGTGGTCCTCAATATCAAAGATGATAGGCGTGCCGGACCATTTCAGAGGCTTGCGTGACTCGACGGGTGGTTCTGCTGCATTAACTTCCCGCACCCACTGCTTGAGCTGGCGGTGCGAGGCATGCAGAGAAGCACCACCGTCAACGCACATGACCTCTGTAGCTTTCTGGAACTCCTGCTCATCGGTCTCCTCATCTTCCATATCTTCATCGTCGCCGTCATCTTCATCCTTGTCGCGGCCGCGAGGAGGTCTGTCTCCTTGCCGCTGCTTGGCCTTGCCGTGGCGTCCTCCTCGGCTGGGACGTTTCTTGCCGGATCCACCAGCTCCTTCCAGGGCCTTCTCCTTGTCGCGCCGCTCGTATTCAGCTTTCTGTTGCTCAACAAGCTGCCCGACTCTCTTACAGTTCTGAAGATCATGGCCCTTGGTGCGGTGAATCTTGCAATACTGCTTGTTGGTGCCGTCCTGCTTGTCGGCGAATGCTACCTCCGCGGCAACCTCCTTGCCGGAGTTACCAGCTTTGGCTTCCTTTGCGCCGCCACCGTTGCCGAACTGCTCAACATCTAGCACTTCTTTGCCTTTCCTCCTTCTGTTGTTCCGCCGCCGGTTTTTCCTTGTCGGGGCGGCATCTTCGCTGTCAGATCCTCCCGCTCCTATATTTTCTCCGGGGAGTCTCCTCCCTTCCTCAGCACGCGCGCACTTGTCGGCCAGTGCATATAACTCACTGACGTCCCTGATCTTGCACATCGCCATTTCCTCCCGCATCCTGCGGTTCCGCACGTTCTGATGGAACGCGCTGATCACCGCGGCAGGGTGGACGTCTGGGATGTTGTGCTGCACGCTACTGAATCTCTGGAATGTACTTGCGCAGGGGCTCTCCTTCCTTCTGGGCGAGCAAATGAAGATCACTCTCCTGGCCATGAGGCTTGTGTCCGCCGGTAAAGGCGCCGACAAACTGATGGCACAGATCAGCCCAAGAGGATATGGAGTTGTCCGGCAAGTGCATGAGCCAGGATCTGACATTGGGCTTGAGCACCAGCGGGAAGTAGTTGGCAAGGATCTTGTCATCTCGTCCCCCGGCAGCTTGCACCGCAATGGTGTAGATGCTGAGGAACTCTGACGGATGCGTCTTGCCGTCGTACTTCTCCGGTACGTCTGGCTTGAAGTTCTTTGTACTGGGCCACTGGACTTGCCGCAGCTCACGAGTGAACGCAGGACAACCTACCGCGTACGGCAGATCGCCTGGTTCCCCTGGCGCATGCATGTCAACAGAGGGCCCAGCGCGCTTGTCGGATTGACGTCGCGCTTCTCTTCGGCGCTCGATGCGGGTTCGAGCGTCTTCTTGTTGTCGATCATGAAGAACTTGGCGCTGATCACGACGAGCTCGTGGATCCGACGATGCAGTGGAGTCGCTGTCGAGGTGGACCCGACGAGTCGGCGATCTTGGCCTTCGGGGCGGTGATTGCATGGTAGTTGCACCTCCGCCCATTTCGTCACCACCGGCTCGCGTCCGGCGGTCCTGCCTCGGCGGCGACGCGCTCGGCCGCCGTGGACTGTCGCCGTTGGCGTAACCGATGAGACTCTGAATGGTGGCTCTCCATTCGTCGATCTTGTCTGACGTCGGAGGGTAATCAAGGAGAAGTTGAGCTCGCGCCAAAGCTTTTGCTGGGGTAGTAGGTGGTAATGGCGGACGGCGCAAGGAGCGGGACATGCTCGAACCTCTAACTATGTTAGAAGGAGCAGTATCCCGTCCAGGCGACCGCACCCCGCTCGTGCCAGCACGCTGGCGTGCATGCTGGTCTTGAGTGGCCCGAGATTGTGTGAACCTGATCCGGTGTTCACACAAGCTAGATCTTCATTCCCTTCATCAACATGCCACCGAAGAAGAAGACTTCGGCGGCAGCCGCTCCGTCCACGTCATTTCCGCCACCGTTGGAGCAAACGGGTGGTGGAGTGGACGCCGGCGGAAGAACAGCCGTCGATGAGGGTGCTCACAGTGCTGCTAAGTCCAAGGACAAGGCTGCACAAACCTCGGCGACTGTACAAGTTCCGCGCCACTCTCAAGAGGCGCAAGATCAACAGCATCATGGCGCGCTCAGCAGATCTAGAGATAAACCTGCTGAGAGCAGCCACGCAACCGGCAAGCCTTCGTACATCCTTGACGCGCTTTGGTGCTTCGATCTGCTCGATGGCTTTGATCTTGTCGGGATTGGCTTCAATTCCCCGTTGAGACACGAAGAACCGGAGAAGCTTGCCGGAAGGGACTCCAAACACACACTTCTCGGGGTTAAGCTTGAGGTTGATCTTGCGCAGGTTTGCAAATGTCTCATCTAAATCTTGAATCAAGGTCGCTTTGTTCTTGCTCTTGACCACTATGTCATCCATGTAAGCTTCCACATTTCTGTGTATTTGTGGCTCAAAAGCATGGTGAACTACCCTTGCGAATGTTGAACCAGCATTCTTCAAACCGAAAGGCATCCGTACGAAGCAGTATGTGCCACATGGGGTGATAAATGCGGTTTTCTCTTCATCTTCTTCTGCCATGAAGATCTGATGATATCCTGAGTATGCATCAAGAAATGAAAGCAAATCACATCCGGCTGTGGAGTCAACAATCTGGTCAATACGCGGCAAGGGAAATGGGTCTTTGGGACAAGCTTTATTAACATCAGTGAAGTCAATACACAGTCTCCATTTCCCGTTTGCTTCGATCCATCTGTAGCCCAGAGAACATTGCACTCTCGCTTTGGAGAGCAAGAACACCAGATAATACAACCAGACAAGCAGCAGTAGGAGTGTTATCTCTCCGGAGAGCTCCGAAGCTGGGTAAACTGCTCGTGTGCCTCGCCTTGATCTGCTCTTCGTGCGATCTCCGCCCCCCGCCGAACCGAAAGGGGCCCGGTCCGCCGGCCCCATAGGTGTTCGAGGATCAGTTTCCCCGACATCTTTGGCGCGCCAGGTAGGGGACAAGGGCATTAAATGCCCATCTGAGTCGCCCGAACAGTGCAGAAAAGGACCGTTAGGGGCGCCACTGTTCGCCACGATGGCGATCTTGTCAGCTTCGCATGCCACTATGCACCGCTGGCTGCACAGCCTCCCGCCACGCATGCCCGGAGAGGCCCCCAGAGCGACACGTTGGTGGATGCGCTGGAGCGTGGGTGCAGAGTGGCCGCCTGCCGCGGCAAGCGCCTTGCCGCTGTTGTTATCTTGTCGGGTCCGGAAGCTTGTCGCTCACCGGGCTTCGAGGTACCTTGGTTTGTCTTCCCGGCAAGCTCCTCTTGCCGGGGCCTTGTTGTCTTGCCGGAGCGCGGGGCGCATCGCGGCAAGTTCATTGGAGCGCCCTGGTTGGCCTTCCCGGCAAGCTCCTCTTGCCGGGGTCTTGTCTCCTTAGCCTAAATACTTTGTTCTTGGATGGCTCCAAGGGAACCTTGGGGAACTTGGCGATCACCCGGCAAGCCTTTGCCGCGGGGTGCTGCAACTGCCCATGCACAAGTTCGAGGTACTAGGCTACCCCTAATCTAGTACACCGACAGTGATCGGGCAGGAGGACCATGGGTTGAACTTTGGGGCGACTGGCTCTACCGCGTATATGTCCCTTAACGCGCGCTTCCGCTCCATTTTGGGGACGTGGGTTGCGTACACTAGTAGAAAAAGGGTCAAACGTGAAGCACATTAGTGCCAGTTTGAATTTGAGCTGGCACTAATGGTACCATTAGTGCCGGTTCGAACGACTATGCATTAATGTTGGTTCGTGTTGAACCTTCAGTTACGGTTCTTGCCACGAACTGGTACTAAAGGGCTGATGGCAGGCTGGCGTCAGGCTGGGGCCCACGATCACCTTTAGTACCGGTTCGTGGCACAAACCGGTACTAAAGGGCTAACCTTTAGAACCGGTTTGTGCCATGAACCGGTACTAAAGGGGTCTGACCTATAGTACCGGTTTGTGACACAAACCGGCACTATAGGGCAATTTTCAAATTCTACCCCCCCCCCTGTGTGTCGCCATTTCAGTTCTAAAAAAATCAAAAGAAAATGATAAAAACTTCAAAAAATAAAATCCTTCGAGAGGTAGTTATATTACTACATCTACTAGTTAGGAAAATTTGAAAACTTAAATTTGGACACGTTTTGCAAAAAGTGTAGGGAAAATGTAAAACGGCTATAACTTTTGCATACGATGTCGGAAAAAAACGTATAATATATCAAAAAATTCAGCACGAAAATCCGCATCCGATGGAGACTGCCTACGGAGTTTTTGCAATTTTTTAGAATCCTCAAATTCCAAAAGGAAAAAAGATATGGTCAAATTTAAGTTTTTTAAATGTTTTTTTGTTAAATCTGGTCAAACTACTTATTCAAGAAGTATTAATGTTACTACATAATTATTCAAGAATATTAGTGTTACTAAATAATTATTTCAATTTTTTGATTTTTGGTCAAATCTGGTCAAATTGTGGTCAAAATGTGGTCAAACTAAGGTCAAACTGTGGTCAAACTGTGGTCAAACTATGGTCAAACTATGGTCAAACTATGGTCAAACTTATTCAAGAAACATTAGTGTTACTAAATAATTACTGTTTTTTAGAATAATAGTTTCAAACTCAAACAGTGAAATGTGTGACTTCATGCTCAAGCTAAACTCCTGAGGGTTAATAGGATTGGCATCTTACTATTGTCAGGAAAACAACAAGTGCAGACTTGGAAACGAAGGAGAATAGAACCCGAAAGTTAAGCGTGCTCGGGCTGGAGTAGTGAGAGGGATGGGTGACCGGTCGGGAAGTTAGATGATTTGGAATGAGTGATCCACACTTGAGCAGTTAAGAGAGGTGATTAGAGACTAAATCACCAAATAATTCATAAAAATTTAAAATAAAAAAAATCAAAAAAAATTCAAAAAAAACCTTTATTACCGGTTGGTAACACCAACCGATACTAAAGGTCCCCCATACCAGGGCGCGAGCTCACGCCACATGGTGGCACTTTAGCGCCGGTTTGTGTCGAACCGGTACTAAAGGGGGGGGGCTTTAGTGCCCACCAATTAGTGCCGGTTATGGAACCGGCACTAAAGGCCCTTATGAACCGGTTTTAAAGCTCCGTTTTCTACTAGTGGTATATCATGTTCACCGTCCGCACTTGTGGGGGAAAACCCTTCTGTCCACTGTTGTTCGGCGGCCGGGGCTCCTCGTCGTCATCGCTATGCAGCTCCTTGTCTTCATTTTCGGTGTTTAACTTGTCTTCCTGCTTGAACACCCAACAATCCCTATTGGTGTGATTGGCCGGCTTTTCGGGGGTGCCATGTATCTGGCACAAGAGGTCGAGTATTCGGTCCAAACTGGACGGGCCCCTAGGATTCCTTTTGAATGGCTTTTTCCGCTGACCGGATTTAGAGCCTCTGAATCCGGCATTAACTGCCGTATCCTTAGCATTGTCGCCGTTAATGCGGCACTTCTGTTTGTTGTGACGCGACCTGCCACTACTGTCCCTGGTGTCCGAATTACCAGGGTTCTTGGTCATATTATTACTGCGAGCAAGCCAGTTGTCTTCTCCCGCGCAAAAGCGGGTCATGAGTGTCGTGAGTGCTGCCATAGATTTCGGCTTTTCCTGTCCAAGGTGCCGGGCCAGCCACTCATCACGGATATTGTGTTTGAAGGCTGCTAGGGCCTCAGCGTCCGGACAGTCGACTATTTGATTTTTCTTTGTTAGGAACCGTGTCCAGAATTGCCTGGCCGATTCCTCTGGCTGCTGAATTACGTGACTTAGGTCATTGGCGTCTGGGTGTCACACATAAGTGCCCTGGAAATTGTCGAGGAATGTGGCTTCCAGGTCCTCCCAACAACTGATTGATCCTGTTGGCAAGATGTTAAGCCAATGCCGAGCTGGTCCTTTAAGCTTGAGTGGTAGGTATTTGATGGCATGGAAATCATCGCCGCTGGCCATGTGGATATGAAGGAGATAATCCTCGATCCATACCGCAGGATCTGTTGTGCCATCATATGATTCGATCTTTACGGGTTTGAAACCCTCGGGCATTTGATGGTCCATTATTTCTTCTGTAAAGCAGAGTGGGTGTGCGGCGCCTCTATACTGGGCTATATCATGACATAGCTCCAATGAGCCTTGTCTACTGTGTTCGGCCCCACCAAATTTGTGGCTGGCGTGACTGTTACCGTCTCGAACTGTGGGGCGCCCATGCGATCCGTAGATCGATCTTGTTTGCCTTGCCTTGTCCTCCAACATGTCTCGTAAGTCCGGCGTAGATTCCCGTGCCTTAGTACGGGGTGTGGCTTGAGTGGAGGGCCGAGAGGCCTCTCTGTCGCGACCACGAGGTGGCCGGTGGGCCGCATCAAGTGCTTCCTCCTCTAATCGGGGTAGCAACCAGCACTTTGGGTAGCTCTTGGAGGGGCATTCGAGTATATGCTCTTCGGCCGCAAGGACTTCAGTTCATCTGTCGACTAGCAAATCTTGATGAGCTCTAAGCTGTTGCTGTTTTTTCTTGAGGCTTCTTGCCGTGGCCATAAGCTTGCGTTGAAAATGCCCTTGCTCGACGGGATCCTCTGGCACGACGAATTCGTCGTCGTCGAGGCTTGCCTCGTCTTTGGAGGGAGGCATATAATTATCGTCCTCGACCTCTCTATCTGCCGCTCTCTCATGAGGGCTGGTTTCTCCATCCTCCTGTGCTAAATCTTGCTGGAGGGGGTTTTATTCGGTGCTTTCCGGAGTATTATTATCTCCCGTGCTGGAATCACCGTGTTTGTTTTGGCAGGATTTTGAGTGGCGCCGCTGACACCGATGCTTAGGCTGTTTCTTGGAGGGGTCATCCTCCGCCGTTCCATCACCATCTCCCTCTTTTGGGGTGTCCACCATGTATATGTCATACATGAGGTGGCTTTCCAGGGCCTAGTAGGCGCTGGTTCTTCATCATCTCCTTCATTGGCGTCCATACCGTCGATGTCTTCGGAGTCGAAGTCGAGCATGTCGGTTAAGTCGTCGAAAGTGGCTACAAAGTGGGTGGTGGGTGGGCTTTGAATTTCTTCATCGTCCGTACCCCAACCTTGCTGACCGTAGTCCAGCCAGGGCTCTCCTGATAAAGAGAGAGACTTCAGTGACTTTAGGATATCGCTGAAAGGCGAGTGCTGAAAGACGTCCGCGGTAGTGAACTCCATGATCGACGCCTAATCGGATTCGATCGATAGGGGCGCGGAGGGTTCGGAGTCCGGAGAGGAGTCCAGCTCCTTGGAGTCACGAGTCTCGCAGAGTACGAGGCTGGTGCTTGGCTCAATCGCCGTTGGGGTCGCAGCCCCCGAGGTGGTGTCCAACCGCCCATCCTCGATCGGCACAGTTGGCTCCGAATTAAGGGTCAGAGCCGATGCGGTTGCGGCCTCCAGGGCCCTGTTCGACGGTAGAGCTAGACCATGCTCATCATAACAGTGCGGCGCGCTCGGTAGTGGCTCGAATTCATCGAAGATCAAGTCCCCGCGGATGTCAGCCGTGTAGTTTAAATTTCCAAATCTGACCTGACGGCCAGGGGCGTAGCTTTCGATCTAGTCCAGACGGCCAAGCGAATTGGCCCGCAGTGCGAAGCCGCCGAAGACGAAGATCTGTCTGGGGAGGATGGTCTCACCCTGGACTGCATCGCTATCGATGATCGTAGGAGCCATCGAGCCTGACGGTGACGACACAGAGGAACTCTCAATGAAAGCACCAATGTCGGCGTCAAAACCGGCGGATCTCGGGTAGGGGGTCCCGAACTGTGCGTCTAGGCCGGATGGTAACAGGAGGCAAGGGACACAAAGTTTTACCCAGGTTCGGGCCCTCTCGATGGAGGTAAAACCCAACGTCCTGCTTGATTAATATTGATGATATGGGTAGTACAAGAGTAGATCTACCACGAGATCGAGGAGGATAAACCCTAGAAGCTAGCCTATGGTATGATTGTTGATGTGTACGTTGTCCTACGGACTAAAACCCTCCGGTTTATATAGACACCGGGTAGGGTTAGGGTTACATAGAGTCGGTTACAATGGTAGGAGATCTTCATATTCGTGTCGCCAAGCTAGCCTTCCAAGCCAAGGAAAGTCCCTTCCGGACACAAGACGGAGTCATCAATCTTGTATCTTCATAGTCCAGGAGTCTGGCTGAAGGTATAGTCCGGCCATCCGGACACCCCCTTAATCCAGGACTCCCTCACAGGGGACACAATGTTTACCCAGGTTTGGGCCCTCTTGATGGAGGTAATACCCTACGTCCTGCTTAATTGTTCTTGATGATATGAATATTACAAGAGTTGATCTACCACGAGATCAGAGAGGCTAAACCCTAGAAGCTAGCCTATGGTATGATTGTATGTTGTCCTACGGACTAATCCCTCCGGTTTATATGGACACTGGAGGGGGCTAGGGTTACACAAAGTTGGATACAAGGGAGGAGATCTACATATCCGTATTGCCAAGCTTGCCTTCTACGCCAAGGAGAGTCCCATCCGGACACGAGACGAAGTCTTCAATCTTGTATCTTCATAGTCTAACTGTCCGGCTGAGGGAGTCCTGGATTAGGGGGTGTCCGGATGGCCGGACTATACCTTCAGCCGGACTCCTGGACTATGAATATACAAGGTTGAAGACTTCGTCCCGTGTCCGGAAGGGACTTTCCTTGGCGTGGAAGGCAAGCTTGGCGATACGGATATGTAGATCTCCTACCATTGTAACCGACTTTGTGTAACCCTAACCCTCTCCGGTGTCTATATAAACTGGAGGGTTTTAGTCCATAGGACAACATACAGAACAACAATCATACCATAGGCTAGCTTCTAGGGTTTAGCCTCTCCGATCTCGTGGTAGATCTACTCTTGTACTACCCATATCATCAATATTAATCAAGCAGGACGTAGGGTTTTACCTCCATCAAGAGGGCCCGAACCTGGGTAAAACTTCGTGTCCCTTGCCTCCTGTTACCATCCGGCCTAGACGCATAGTTTGGGACCCCCTACCCGAGATCCGCCGGTTTTGACACCGACATTGGTCCTTTCATTGAGAGTTCCTATGTGTCATCGCCGTTAGGCTTGATGGCTCCTACGATCACCAATAGCAATGCAGTCCAGGGTGAGACCTTCCTCCCCGGACAGATCTTCGTCTTCGGCGGCTTCACACTGCGGGCCAATTCACTTGGCCATCTGTAGCAGATTGAAAGCTATGCCCCCGGCCGTTAGGTCAGATTTGGAAGTTTAAACTACACGGCTGACATCCGCGGGGACTTGATCCTCGACGGATTCGAGCCACTGCCGAGCGCGCCGCACTGTCACGACGAGCATGATCTAGCTCTGCCGCCGAACAGTGCCCTGGAGGCCGCACCCGCATCGGCTTCGACCCTTAATTCGGAGCCAACTGCACCGATCGAGGATGGGTGGTTGGACGCCGCCTCGGGGGCTGCGATCCCAACGGCGATCGAGCCGAACACCAGCCCCGCACTCCGCGAGACTGGTGACTCCAAGGAGCCGGACTCCTCTCCGGACTCCAAACCCTCCGCACCCCTGCCGATCGAATCCGATTGGGCGCCGATCATGGAGTTTACTGCCGTGGACATCTTTCAGCACTCGCCTTTTGGCGATATTCTGAAGACACTAAAGTCTCTCTCTTTATCAGGAGAGCCCTGGCCGGACTATGGTCAGCAAGGTTGGGATACGGACGATGAAGAAATTCAAAGCCCACCCACCACCCACTTTGTAGCCACTGTGGACGATTTAACCGACATGCTCGACTTTGAAGACATCGACGGTATGGACACCGATGCAGGAGATGATGAAGAACCAGCGCCTATTGGGCCCTGGAAAGTCACCTCGTCATATGACATATACATGGTGGACACCCCAAAAGAAGGAGATGGCGATGGAACAGCGGAGGATGACCCCTCCAAGAAACAGCCTAAGCGCCAGCGTCAGCGGCGCCGCTCAAAATCCCGCCAAAGCAAATATGGTGATTCCAGCACAGGAGATAATAATACTCCGAAGAGTGTCGAAGAAAACCCCCTCGAGCAAGATTCAGCACAGGAGGATGGAGAAGCCAGCCCTCATGAGAGAGCGGCAGACAGAGAGGTCGAGGACGATAATTATATGCCTCCCTCCGAAGACAAGGCAAGCCTCGATGACGATGAATTCGTTGTGCCAGAGGATCCCGTCGAGCAAGAGCGTTTTCAACGCAGGCTTATGGCCACGGCAAGAAGCCTTAAGAAAAAATAGCTACAGCTTAGATCTGATCAAGATTTGCTTGTCGACAGATGGATTGAAGTCCTTGCGGCCAAAGAGCATAAACTCGAACGCCCCTCCAAGAGCTACCCAAAGCACATGTTGTTACCCCGATTAGAGGAGGAAGCACTTAAACCTACATCACCAGCACTTGATACGGCCGACCGGCCACCTCGTGGCCGCGACAGAGAGGCCTCCCGGCCCTCCACTCAAGCCGCACCTCGTAGCAAGGCACGGGAAAATGCGCCAGACCTACGAGACATGTTGGAGGACAAGGCAAGGCAAACAAGATCGATCTATGGATCGCGTGGGCTCCCCACGACTCGAGACGATAACCGTAACGCCGGACACAAATCCGGTAGGGCCGAACACAGTAGACAAAGCTCATTGGAGCTACGTCGTGATATAGCCCAGTACAGAGGCGCCGCACACCCACTATGCTTCACAGACGAAGTAATGGATCATCAAATCCCCGAGGGTTTCAAACCCGTAAACATCGAATCATATGATGGCACAACAGATCCTGCGGTATGGATCGAGGATTATCTCCTTCATATCCACATGGCCCGCGGCGATGATCTCCACGCCATCAAATACCTCCCACTCAAGCTTAAAGGACCAGCTCGGCATTGGCTTAACAGCTTGCCAGTAGGATCAATCAGTTGTTGGGAGGACCTGGAAGCCGCATTCCTCGACAATTTCCAGGGCACTTATGTGCGACCACCAGACGCCGATGACCTAAGCCACGTAATTCAGCAGCTAGAGGAATCGGCCAGGCAATTCTGGACACGGTTCCTAACAAAGAAAAATCAAATAGTCGACTGTCCGGACGCAGAGGCCCTAGCAGCCTTCAAGCACAATATCCGTGACGAGTGGCTTGCCCGGCACCTTGGACAGGAAAAGCTGAAATCTATGGCAGCACTCACGACACTCATGACCCGCTTTTGCGCGGGAGAAGACAACTGGCTTGCTCGTAGCAACAATATGACCAAGAACCCTAGTAATTCGGATACCAGGGACAGTAGTGGCAGGTCGCGTCGCAACAAGCAGAAGCGCCGCATTAATGGCGACAATGCTGAGGATACGGCAGTTAATGCCGGATTCAGAGGCTATAAATCCGGCCAGCGGAAAAAGCCATTCAAAACAAATCCTAGGGGCCCGTCCAGTTTGGACCGAATACTCGACCGCTTGTAACAGATACATGGCACCCCCGAAAAGCCGGCCAATCACACCAACATGGATTGTTGGGTGTTCAAGCAGGCAGGCAAGTTAAATGCCGAAAATAAAGATGAGGGGCTGCATAGAGATGACGATGAAGAGACCTAGCCGCCGAACAACAGTGGACAGAAGGGTTTCCCCCCACAAGTGCGGACGGTGAACATGATATACGCAACCCACATCCCCAAGAGGGAGCGGAAGCGCGCGTTAAGGGACGTATACCCGGTAGAGCCAGTCGCCCCAAAGTTCAACCCATGGTCCTCCTGCCCGATCACCTTTGATCAAAGGGACCATCCCACTAGCACCCGTCATGGCGGATTCACCGCATTGGTTCTAGACCCAATTATTGATGGATTTCATCTCACTAGAGTCCTTATGGACCGCGGCAGCAGCCTGAACCTGCTTTACCAGGATACAGTGCGGAAAATGGGCATAGATCCCTCGAGGATTAAGCCCACCAAAATGACCTTTAAAGGCGTAATACCAGGTTTAGAGGCCAACTGTACAGGCTTAGTCACACTTGAAGTGGTGTTTGGATCTCCGGATAATTTCTGAAGCGAGGAGTTAATCTTCGACATAGTCCCATTCCGCAGTGGCTATCACGCACTGCTCAGGCGAACTGCATTCGCCAAGTTCAATGCGGTACCGCACTACGCATACCTTAAGCTCAAGATGCCAGGCCCTCGAGGAGTAATTACGGTCAATGGAAACACAGAACGCTCCCTCCGAACGGAGAAGCACACGGCGGCCCTTGTAGTGGAAGTACAAAGCAGCCTCTCCAGGTAGTTCTCCAGTCCGGCCATTAAGCGTCCGGACACCGTCAAGCGCGCCCGGAGTAACCTACAACAAGACCGCCTGGCACGTTCCGAGCAGGCGTAGCAATACGGCCCCAACCCCAGCCCTCGCAAAAATGCGACACCAGTGCTTCGCGTACATAACTATGCTCTAGAAATACCATGGGTACAGGGGGAGGGGCACCATCACGGCATGCCCGAAACATGGCTTAAACCGCACCAGGGGCTGCCGATTTTTTAATTTTCTCTTACTTTCAGAACTCCATTCTTCGGAAGGCCTGTTCGGCAGTTCAAGTGCCGCACAAACGATGCAAGAACCAGGGAAGCAGACAAGCCATGCCGCATTATGGAACTCCCAGGTGGTCTCTATCACGAGCAGTATAACTGTTTCGCATACCATTCCGCAGCCTGCCCCTGGAACGGACATGTTAAATAGTCCAACCTTTTGCTTATCGCATTATTTGTATCGTTCTGCTTTGATCGCAGCCCCTTTTTAATAAACAATGCATAGCTTTTGTCTATTTTTGCATTACTCTTTTTTTTACAAATATATGTTCCTTAACGACATGTTGCACCCGTACACTTTGGTATGGCCAAAATATGCCAGGGGCTTCAGTACCCCTCAATATGGTGTGAGAAGTCTGAACACTTTAACAAGTGCGGCACCCCGAACTTATAGCATTATATGCATCGGCTCCGAATCATGTCTTGGGTCAATAGTTGGGTTTGCCCGGCTCCTATGTTTTGGTGCCTTACGTTCCACTATGTCGGCTAAGGTGGCACTAGGAGAACTACTACGATTGTGCCCCAGTTGAGCTGGGTCGAGCACCTCAGTAGAGAAAGCTAAAACTGACTGTCATGATGAAGCGAGAGCTGGTCGCTGTTCGAGAGGTTTTTCGAGTCCCTAAAGACTTATGCCGCTTAGAGCAAGGAGTCGGCTCTATCCGGCCAAGGCGTGGGTAGTGCCCCGAACTCGGTCTTCCGAATAGCAGGGGGCTTCGCCAAAATTTAAAATTATAGAATTCTATGGCTAAGTGAGAGTGTTCACGCATTATAGTCCGATTGCCTTGTTTGTTGTGCTGAGCGCCTCCCTCGAAGGACCCAAACATGGGAAAAAGAGCGCTCAGGTTTATCCCCGAACACCCCAGCACTAGCGGCACGGGGGCAGAAGCCGACGACTCGCCATCTCTCAGAATTGATAAACAGCCTCACAGAAGGTAATATTTTAAATTCCAACAGCATTGCTTAGCGCATATGAACAAGTTTTCAGCGCACAGGACAAAATGAGCGAGTTTTACTCAAAAATTACATCCCTGGAACATTCATCCGCCATAAGGCAGGCACCCTTCAGAACATCCTTATAATAATTCTCGGGCTTGCGATGCTCTTTCCCCGGCGGTGGCCCGTCCTTCACAAGCTTCTCAGCATCCAGCTTGCCCTAGTGCACCTTAGCACGGGCAAGGGCCCTACGGGCACCTTCAATGCAGACGGAGCGCTTGATGACTTCGAGCCTTGGACAGGCCCCACCAGCCGCCACACCAGCCCGAAATAGCTCCCAGGAAGAGCCTCTCCAGGCCACAGCCGAACTATGAGGCCCTTCATGGCCTGTTCGGCCGCCTTGTGGAGCTCGACCAGTTGCTTCAGCTGGTCGCTCAGGGGCACGGGGTGTCCGGCCTCAGCATATTGAGACTAGAACACCTTCTCTGTCGAGCTGCCCTCCTCGGCTCAATAGAATGCGGCGGCATCGGACATGCTACGGGGAAGATCTGTGAACGCTCCTGGAGAGCTCCGGATTCGGGTAAGTAACAAGTAACTCACGTTTATGTGTTTGCTTTGCATAAAGAATGCCTTACCCGCCGCTATCTTTTTCACCGCATCCAACTCCTGGAGGGTCTTCTGGGATTCGGCCTTGGCAGACTTGGCATTTTCAATAGACATCGCGAGCTCGGACGCTCGCATCTTTGAGTCAAGCTCCAAACTTTCATGTTTTTTCATGAGAGCCTGGAGCTCTTGCCGCACCTTGCCAACCTGGGCCTCATACTTCTCCCGCTCGGTGCGCTCCATGGCTGCCCTCTTCTCGGCCTCGACCAGCGCTTGCTTAAGGGTCGCCACCTCAGACGTGGCCCCTACAATAGCCACGATAATCCTGTCATTTTTTGCAATTGCACTTTTTTATATATATTTAAACAAGGTATTTCTTACCTTCCTTGTCCTTGAGCTGCTTCTTGGCACGCCCGAGCTCTTGCTCGGACTGCTCGAGGTTCTGCTTTATCTTGTCCACTTCCGCAGTCAGTGCGGCGGACGCCAGCAGAGAAGCCTGCATACGCATATTGACTCCTTTTTGTTGGACTCCTATTTTATTTGATCCTCTATTCGGCTTTTCTTCCCGAACGCCAAACAGAGCATCAGGGGCTACTGTCTATGCGGTAATATTATTTACACATTCTTTACTTACCTCAAAGCCTGTTAAAAGGCTAGCACAAGCTTCAGTCAGTCCGCTCTTGGCGGACTGAACCTTCTGGACCATCGCACTCATAATGGTGCGGTGCTCCTCGTTGATGGAGGCGCCTTTGAGCACCTCCAACACATTGTCCGGCGCCTCCGGTTGGACGGGGGTCACCAGCACGGTGGGCTTGCTCCTCTTGGAAGGGGGTCGCCCGCCGGACTCTGGAACCTTTGAAGGTTCCGGAGGAGTGTCCGGCTTAGAGCCGGACTTGGAGCCCTCGGGGGTTTTATCCCCTTTACTCCTGGAGTCTAGGAGGTCTCCTTGCGGCGCCTCCAGGACCACCTCCTCCTGGCTTGGAACCTGTTGGGACAACACTTCAGCGTCGTCCGTAGGGCGGCGGGAGGTAGCCGTCGGATGCAAATTCACATCCGACGAGTCTAGTGAACCGCTCGACGACGCGTCGAGCCGGTCTTTGGGTGGGCTGCATAATCATATTCGACATAAGGGAAAGCTGTGCAATAAAGGAATACTATGAATTACTCTGGTATTCGGATACTTACGATTTCGCCAGGGGCTTGGCCCTGAGCGGCCACTCCTCCCCGCCGTCGTCGGTGTTAGGGGAGTAGTCCGGAGGAAGGGTTTTCCCCTTCTTGGACCCTTCGGCCTCCCCAGTGAGGGCGGCCTTCCTTTTTCTCTCTTCCCTTGCTGGAGGGGGAGAGGTCCTGTCGGGCATATACCCCGTGGCGTAAACCGGCCGGAAGTATAAACCAGCCGGACTGGATGACTCACTGGTAACCCGCCCGGAGCATGGCGGTTCACCGGCTACCCGCCCGGTCTTGGCGGTTCATTAGTAACCCGGCGGGTGGGTCATATGGATGACGAGGCCCGTGGCCCAGAAGGCCGGTTCATACTATGGTGGGCCGGTTTAAGAGGAAATGCATGAGGAATATTTACCTTACAAGGAGTTAAGACCAGGACTTGTATCCGGTTTGTATTAGAGATAGACTAGTCCTAATCCTAATAGGACTCCACATGTAACCCGCCCCTTCAACATATATAAGGAGGGGCAGGGCTCCCCAAAGAGGGACAAGATTCACAAGTTCCACAAGTTGGACAAGTTAGGTTTAGACAATAGCTCTCGAGATAGAGCACTCTTGTAACCGTGATCATCATCATCAATATCAATGAAGCAGGATGTAGGCTTTTACCTCCACCGTGAGGGGCCAAACCTGGGTAAAACATCGCGTCTCTCGTCCCGCTCAACCCCTCTCAAGCTACCACATAGATGCATTGGCCTCACGACTAAGTCCTGACACTAAGGACATCTGCCGTGACAATTCCATGATAGTTGGCGCCCACCGTGGGGCCTGCGCACGGTGGTGTTGAGTTCTCGGAGGGATCGCTTCTAGGGTTTTGAGAAATTCGCAAAATTTCCGGATGAAGAAGAACCAGTTTGGAAGGAGCTGGATCAGCTTCAAGTCATTAATCCAGTCATGGAAAGCCATGTGTGAAGCTACGTGTGAAGAAAATTGCAGTTACAAGCAACGGATCAGCTTTTGACTTCTGATGGGTTTGGTGATCCGAAACATTACACAAGATTATCCGTCCACAGTTTCTAGAGGTTTGACCGAGTCTAGGAAGAGGATTGGTCCAAGCAAATACGACCCGGAGAAGGCCGGGGACTTGAATTAATCGCAACCTTGGTCTCTGCCTCTGTGGGCAGCCGTGACTGCGCCCCGAGCCGCCCGGTTTACTTCAGCTGTCGACCCGCCGACTGATCTAAGCTGTAACCTCGCTGGCAGAGCTTTCGATTCCTAGGCATACAGATGTAACGTCACGCGTATACCTGGCCGGCTGGCTGATGCTGCTCCTCCACTTATGATCCACTTCCATCAAACAAAAATCTGCTGGCGTGAAGACAACGGCAACTTATTACCATAAGGTGACCGTGGAGAGCCGCCTCATCCCTGTAGTGAGTTGCCACGCCTGGGGTTACGGCTGCAACCTCGCCACTGCCCCGAGCCACCCTGTGGAGCCGCGTGGTGCCTCCGCCACCGTTTCACCCTTGCAGAGAGTCGACCTGCGCCGACCGACCTTGAGCCGCTACTGAAAACCGCCGCGGCCGTAACAATCAGGTGCTATTTTTCTAAAAACTCTTTTTTGGTGTAATTACATATGTCAAAAAAAATCTTGAGGTATGCTATTGTATACACAGGTCAATTACCTCATGATTAAAGTATGATCCGGTCCCCGCGCGCTGTCATTTAGGTCGCGTCTATATCCACACTATGTCAAATGGCTTATCAGATGTGTGCAAATCGCCGCCTCAACGGTCCGGTCTACATCAACTCACCGTGCCGCGCCTGTAGCCAGTTCATTCGACCATACCCGCGCCGGTTCAACCGTCCGCGCCCACGACCGACCCGTCTATCCGCGCGGCTTACAATGCCACGGCCGAGTCACGCCTCCGCTCTGTCATTTAAATATCACGGTTGACTCTGATATGTATATCAACAAATCAGAGCCGCCCCTGCGGTCTTGAGCCGCTGGGGGCATGTTCAGCCGCCTCAGTCGCGATAAATGGATCATCCGTCGTCCGAACAAATCAGGTGACATATATCTAGTGTTTATTTTTGACATATATTGTTTTTGTAAAAAGAACAATTACGTTGGTTTTGCATATTTTTATATGCAGGACAATTATTCGCCACAACATTGGTGTTACACCATGCATATGGAGCGCGCACTGGCGTCATTATATACTGGCTTTTGACCATTCCGCACTGCTCAACGGACGCGCGCAAACCACCTATGGTCCGGTTTACATCAACACGCGGCCGATTCTCCATTTACGCCGGCTTACAATGCCCGCAGATGACTCCCTGTCCGCACCGGTTCACAATACCCACAGGCGGCTCTCCGTCCGCGCCGGTTTACAACTCCCGCGACCGACTCTCCCGTCCGCGCCGACTTACTACGCCGCGACCGACTCATCTGGCTGTGCCGTCTCTGAAGCTGCGGTCGTCTTTGTCATCCGTCCATCGCGGCCTGGTCTACATCAA
Source organism: Triticum aestivum (assembly GCF_018294505.1). NCBI lineage: Eukaryota > Viridiplantae > Streptophyta > Magnoliopsida > Poales > Poaceae > Triticum > Triticum aestivum. Next base: position 78,786,392 of record NC_057800.1, read on the forward strand.
CATACCGGGCCGCACCTATCTGCATGAGCTGTTTATTGGGCGCACAAGTCGCTGCCACTACAGTTTTGATTAACTTCAAATCGCCAGTTGGAAGGAACCATTGGCCGAGTTGCTGACACGGCTTGTATGGGATCATTTACAACCCACCGTAGTCACCTCAACCTTCTATGGATTCACATCGTGCTATCAACGCCAATGATATACAAGTTATGCCGGTTTATATCACGGTCAAATATGGAGAGTCTCAAGCCAACTCCTCGAGTCACCTTTGAAACTCAGGGGCTACGATGACATGACTCAGCGAATCTTGCCAGTTTTAGCAAATTTAAGAACCCCAGGACGATGGAGGAAAGGATAACCCGGTCCCGGAGGCTACTGTTATATTGATGAAAGTTTAAAGGCCGTCAGAAAATTTCCGGCTTAGAAAGTATATGACAGTTATAAAATCCCGGCTCGATGAAGAAGTTCCAAGTCATCAGAAATGACTCCGGTTTAGAATCTGGCTCAAGAGACATCTTTCTCCCACAAAACTCTGAAGCGCTCAAATCCGGTTTAACAATTTCCAGTTCAAAAAGGAATTAATTTCTCGCAAGTTCGAGTTTAAAGGCCGTCAGAAAATTTTCCGGTTGAAAATGAAGATTCCGGTTTAAAATCTGATTCAAGGGAAAGATGTCTCCCACAAAGCTTTGAAGCTCTCAATATCCGGTTCAAAATCCCGGTTCAAGAAGAATTTATCTCTTGCAAAAAGTTAAAAGTTGCCGAAGAAGACTTACTGCCATGATGTGCGGTTCAAACATGGGTATCCCGCCTTACTGGCCTGACATATTATTGATCACATGGGGGCTTCTTCTTCATAAAGCGGGGTCTCTGTTCTTTTACATCATGTGTGGTTACACAGAGTTGTTCTAAAGCGGCCTCCGGTTTACCCCTTGAGTTAGCTTTTCAAAAGCATCATGTTATATCACTTGTGGCTTGGTCGTGTCCGAACCAATGCAATACCTCGGCAAGAGCCACCAGATCACTTGGGGACTTGGTCACGTCTGAACTAGTCATGCCTCTTGATCGGCCTAAGGCCACAGAATCACTTGGGGGCTTGGTCGAACCCGGACCATTGCCATGCCTCTTGATCAACATAAATGCCACTGTTTCATTTGGGGACCTGGCTGACTTGAACCATAGCTACACCTATCGGGAGCTTGGTCGTGTCCAACCATGGCAACGCCATCTGATCGGCTCAAATAAGCCTCTTTTTGCAAACGGTTTTATCACTGCCTTTGCTTCAATATTTTCCTTGATAACTATTTCTTTCTTTTTATTGCGTTTTTAAACCGACAAAGTTTTAAACCGGTTCAAACTGTCAATTACAAATTGACGGAACACAGTCAAATCTTAATCCGAAGACTATCTGCCCGGTTTGATTTTCTGTTACCATCCTATTATGGAGTAAACCGGTGTTTATCAACCCGACTCGGCTTTCAACTACAAGTTGTCAGTACACGATCAAGTTATAATCGGGAGACTATCATCCTGGTCTGGTTTGACTACGAGTCGCCACTATTATATGTGGTTAATCCGGTGTTTATCACAACCCGGTACGGTTTTATCATAAACCAGCATAATATGGAAGGAGTTATCAGTACTCAAGATTGGGATTATCACCCTTACTACAAAAAGTTGGTACAACCAACAATGTGATTCAATGTCACAGGTATGATATATTTCATATTTGATTATTTTTAAATACAGCCTTGGTTATAAACCCGGGTTATATGTTGGGCATTATGACCCGTCCGGCGGTAAACCGCCAGGACACTTTAAACTTGTTGTATGCAGAAACAGGTTTGTTAAACCGGCCTGGCTTTGGACTATAAGTCGCCAGTATATATATATTTGGATTGCGCCATTGGAATCATGCGCTTATAAATCATTGGGTTATATTATTCAAATAGCCAAGTTTGGCTGAATTTTCATTATGATGTTGAATGAATAAGGTTTTCATATCGGATTATGTTATCTTGAATAGCCAACATGGCTGGATTTTATTACGGTTATTAATAACCAGTATTATTGAGGTTTTCAAAGTCACTTTAGCGCAATGGCTATTATATTATCAATGCATATGGTTTATTTTACAATTGAAGGAATAGTCCCGAGTCGCTACAGGCTCACGACCCGGCACTTGGGGGCTACATTATTCAACTAAAGGTTATATCAAATATGCAAGTCTCATGTCGCTGCAAGCATGCACCATGACACTTGGGGGCTAATGCAAAGTCATTTTTATTAGTCTTATTGAAGACCCGACTCATCACATCATAATGAGCCGGCCCTTGGGGGCTACCAATTGCTCCTGTCAACAATTCAAGTCCCTGCTCATTATTTGCATTAATGACCCGGCCCTTGGGGGCTACAATTCAAGGTACAAAGCTTTTAATCCATTATATTGAAGGGTCCACTGCTCAGTTGGTAAAGCAGAAGGCTCTTAACCTTGTGGATGTGGATTCAAGCCCCATGATGAGGGTTACATCATATGCTATTATTTTCATTGAAGAATATATCAAGTCCCAGCTCAATATTATCTTATTGAGCCGGCCCTTGGGGGCTACACATTGTTGCTCAAGTTCACATGATCATATTTACAAAGTCCCTGCTCATTATTGCATAATAACCCGACCCTTGGGGGCTACACTGGTTGAAATTTTTATGCGCATCAGGAAATTATAAGTCCCAGGTTGCTGCAAGCATGACAACCCGACACTTGGGGGCTATATATATGGAGTATTCAGTTTATATGATTGAGATGAACAAACCGGATTTCTTCAAGGTTGCAACACTGATTGGAGCAAGTCTTAAGTTATCACTATATTCTCTTCTTAAGACTTGGGGGCTACGGGTATTATGCATGTAAAGGAGGAACATCTTCAAAATTTTCAATTTTGTGCAGATCAGGAAGATCAATTGTGTGACGCAGCGTTGGTAACAATCATAACCCGGTGTCTATAAACGGTCATGACCCGGGATCATCAGTTCTTATAACCCGGCAATTTTGGCAATGATAAACCGGCAAGTTCCCTAAAGAGGGACAAGATTCACAAGTTCCACAAGTTGGACAAGTTAGGTTTAGACAATAGCTCTCGAGATAGAGCACTCTTGTAACCGTGATCATCATCATCAATATCAATGAAGCAGGATGTAGGCTTTTACCTCCACCGTGAGGGGCCGAACCTAGGTAAAACATCGCGTCTCTCGTCCCGCTCAACCCCTCTCAAGGTACCACATAGATGCGTTGGCCTCGCGACTAAGTCCTGACACTAAGGACATCTGCCGTGACAATTACACGATAGGTCCCTTCTTCCTCCTCCTCGTCTTCATGGGAGGAATGCGCCTTGGAGCCGTCGGATGATGAACCCGACACCTCCTGGCGCCGAGCACTTTTTCGAGTCCCCGTGGCCTTCTTCTCCGGCACCACATAGGGTGCCGGAACCAGCAGCTTCTCCAAGCAGGCATCAGCTGGGTCTTCGGGCAAAGGAGCCGAACAGTCGATCTGTCCGGACTTCGCCTGCCAATACTATCAAAGGTAAGGGAGCTTAGATCCCGCATAGAGGTAAACTATGAAAAAATAATACCCTGTAAAAGGTACAAACAACTTACCGCGCTAGCGTGACGCTGCGTGTTGAATCCGCGATCCTCGGTAGCGGATGCGGGAGCCTCGGCGCCCTTGAAAAGCACCTTCCAGGCATCTTCATACGTCGTGTCGAAGAGCCTGCTCAAAGTTCGGTGCTGCGCCGGTTTGAACTCCCACAGATTGAAGGCCCGTTGTTGACACGGGAGGATCCGGCGGATGAGCATAACCTGGACTATGTTGACGAGCTTGAGCTGCTTGTCCACCAGGGTTTGGATGCATGTTTGCAGTCCAGTCACCTCTCTTTTGCTGCCCCACGACAGGCCCGTCTCTTTCTAGGACGTGAGCCGCGTTGGGGGTTCGGACCGGAACTCGGGGGCTGCGATCCACTCAGGGTCGCGCGGCTCGGTGATGTAAAACCACCCGGATTGCCACCCCTTCAGGGTCTCCACAAAGGAGCCCTCGAGCCATAAGACATTGGGCATCTTGCCCACCATGGCGCCTCCGCACTCCACCTGGTTGCCGCGCACCACCTTCGGCTTGACATTGAAAGTCTTGAGCCATAGGCCGAAATGGGGGCGGATGCGGAGGAAAGCCTCGCACACGACGATAAACGCCGAGATGTTGAGGATGAAGTTCGGGGCCAGATCATGGAAATCCAGGCCATAGTAGAACATGAGTCCCCAGATGAATGGGTGGATAGGAAAGCCCAGTCCGCAGAGGAAGTGGGGAAGGAACACTACCCTCTCATGGGGCCTTGGGGTGGGGAGGAGCTGCCCCTCTTCGGGAAGCCGGTACGCGATGTTGTTAGACAAGTATCCAGCCTTCCTCAGTTTTTTGATGTGTCCCTCCGTGACAGAGGAGACCATCCACTTGCCTCCCGCTCCGGACATGGCTGGAGAAGGTTGAGGTGGGGAGTGCGGACTTGGGCGCTGGAGCTCGAGTGCGCGAAAATGGATAGGCAAAGGAGGAAGAAGGCGTTGGTGAAAAGGTGGATCCTTATCCCCTTATATGGGTGGACGCAACAACGTGTCCCCACCAGCCTGGTAAAACTCGCTTATCTCCAAGCGCCGTAATCAATGGCGCGGTTGGGTTACCCACGCCCGTATTGATGAGAATCCCAGAATAAGGGGACACGATCTCTGCTTCGATGAGACGTGCCAAGGAAACCGCCTCGCATGACACGCTGAGGTGGGACAATAAAACGATTCGAATAAAGGCTTGGCCGTGGCGATGTCACACTACGGAATACGTCAGCAAATTAGATTTGTGTAAATATTATTCTCTCTATGGCAATATGTGGAAACTTATTTTGCAGAGTCGGACACTATCTTTGTGTTCAAAATCTTCTATGAAGTACTTGGAGGAGGAACACGCCTTGCAATGCTGAAGACAATCTATGCGCCGGACTCGTCGTCATTGAAGCCTGGTTCAGGGGCTACTGAGGGAGTCCTGGATTAAAGGTGTCCGGATGGCCGAACTATACCTTCAGCCAGACTCCTGGACTATGAAGATACAAGGTTGAAGACTTCGTCCCGTGTCCGGAAGGGACTTTCCTTGGCGTGGAAGGCAAGCTTGGCGATACGGATATGTAGATCTCCTACCATTGTAACCGACTTTGTGTAACCCTAACCCTCTCCGGTGTCTATATAAACCGGAGGGTTTTAGTCCGTAGGACAACATACAGAACAACAATCATACCATAGGCTAGCTTCTAGGGTTTAGCCTCTTCAATCTCGTGGTAGATCTACTCTTGTACTACCCATATCATCAATATTAATCAAGCAGGACATAGGGTTTTACCTGCATCAAGAGGGCCCGAACTTGGGTAAAACTTCATGTCCCTTGCCTCCTGTTACCATCCGGCCTAGACGCACAGTTCGGGACCCCCTACCCGAGAATCGCCGGTTTTGACACCGACACCGGCCAAAGGATATAGTCCGGCTATCCGGAGACCCCCTAATCCAGGACTCCCTCAGGCGGGGTCTTGAACGCTTACTCACGCATACGTACGGCCAGGGCTCATGTACATGGCTGGGTCGAAACGGAGAAACTGCGTCGTCATCGTGTTCATGGGGAGGCAACGAAATGCATCGTGTTCATCGGGAGGCAACGGAACACTGTTGTTCATTGGGAGCCAACCGGCTTGGACAGAACAGTCGATGGAAACGAGGCCTGGTATACCGTAGAACGGAGGAAATGGCCTTGTGTTCAACCGTCCATGGTCGAAACGAGATCCTCTTAATCAGGACGGGTCTGGCATATGATACGTCTCTGTCGTATCTATAATTTTTGATTGTTCCATGCCAATATTATTCAACTTTCATATACTTTTTGGCAACTTTTTATATTATTTTTGGGACTAACAGATTGATCCAGTGTCCAGTGTCCAGTTCCTGTCTGTTGCATGTTTTTGGTTTCGCAGAATATCCATATAAAACGGAGTCCAAACGGGATAAAACGGATGGAGCTTATTTTTGGAAAATATGGAAAATTCGGAAGGAAAATCAACGCGAACCAGTGCTTCCGGTGGCGCCGGAGCGCTGCCGGGGCCATCATCATCACCACCATCTTCACCAACAACTTCACCGCCATCATCACCAACTCTTCCCCCCCCCTCTATGCAGCGGTGTAACCTCTCTCTTACCCGCTGTAATCTCTACTTAAACATGGTGCTCAACACTATATATTATTTCCCAATGATGTATGGCTATCCTATGATGTTTGAGTAGATCTGTTTTGTCTTAATGGCTATTTGATGATTGTGATTGCTTTGAGTTGTATGTTTTATTATTGGTGTTGTCCTATGGTGCTCTCTGTGTCGCGCAAGCGTGAGGGATTCCCATTGTAGGGTTTGCAATATGCTTATGATTTTCTTATGGTGGGTGGCGTGAGTGACAGAAGCACAGACCCGAGTAAGTAGGTTGTTTGCGTATGGGATAAAGGGGACTTGATGCTTTAATGCTATGGTTGGGTTTTACCTTAATGAATCTTTAGTAGTTGCGGATGCTTGCTAGAGTTCCAATCATAAGTGCATATGATCCAAGTAGAGAAACTATGTTAGCTTATGCCTGTCCCTCAAATAAAATTGCAATAATGATTACCGGTCTAGTTATCGATTGCCTAGGGACAAATAACTTTCTTGTTGACAAAATCTCTCTACTAAAACTAATTTAGTTGTGTCTTTATCTAAACAGCCCCTAGCTTTTATTTTCATGTTCTTTACTTTCTCGCAAGCTTACCCAAAAACACCTACAAAGTACTTCTAGTTTCATACTTGTTCTACGTAAAGCGAACGTTAAGCGTGCGTAGAGTTGTATCGGTGGTCGATAGAAATTTAGGGAAATTTGTTCTACCTTTAGCTCCTCGTTGGGTTCGACACTCTTACTTATCGAAAACTGTTGCGATCCCCTGTACTTGTGGGTTATCAAGGCCTTTTTCTGGCGCTGTTGCCGGGGAGCAATAGCGTGGGGTGAATATTATCATGTGTGCTTGTTTGCTTTATCACTAATTAATTTTTATTTGTTGTTCTAAGTTGTTCTCTATCTTTAGTTATGGATATGGAACGCAAAATACCAAAAAAATTAGATGTACTTGCTACTCATGGAGATGGGGTAACTCCTAAAACCCTCGATTCTCATTATGTGAAAGATATTAAGTACTACTTTGATAATCCTGGGAAAACCCCATTCAACTTTATAACGGGAGACACATTGGATCAACGTGAATACTTTAGGGATTATTGCTTGACACAAAAAGGGAAACTATTATGGGACCAATTTATTATGTTGCGTTGGTATGCTTGGCAACTATGCTTGAGATATGATATTACTTGTTGCTCTAGGATGAAGGCTCCACACCTTCCCTTTTCATGCAAATTTAATGTTAATGAAACCTTAGCTTCTTATGCTAATGGTATATATGATTACTATGATGTGGAACAAATAGAAGAATTTGTTTCTTCTAAGGCTGCTTATGAAATTGGATCTTAGATTGAAAAGTATGAAGCTTTAGATGATGATGTTTATAGGCCTGGAAATCTTGCTATACTTAGATATTGCTATGAAAATTATGAATACAATTACTATGTTAATGCATTTATTGAGAAAGTCTCCGCTGTCCAAGAAGAGACTAATATTTTGCAGGAAGCTATGGAAGAAGAAATTGATGAAACTATGAGCTCATTGGAGGAAAAAGATGATGCGGAGAGCGAAGAACAAAACGAGGAAGAGCGGATTGATCACCTGTGCCCACCTTCTAATGAGAGTAACTCTTCAACTCATACATTGTTTAATTTCCCTTCGTGCTTACCGAATGATGATTGCTATGATGATTGTTATGATCCCATTGATTCTCTTGAAATATCCCTTTTTGATGGTTCTTTCTATGCTTGTGGCCAAGATGCCAATATGAATTATGCTTATGGAGATGAACTTGCTATAGTTCCTTATGTTAAACATGAAATTGTTGCTATTGCACCCACGCATGATAGTCCTATTATCTTTTTGAATTCTCCAAACTACACTATATCGAAGAAGTTTGCACTTATTAAGTATTACATTGATGGGTTGCCTTTTACCGATGCACATGATGATTTTGATGAGTATAATATGTATGTGCTTGCTGCTCCTACTTGCAATTATTATGAGAGAGGAACTATATCTCCACCTCTCTATGTTTCCAATATGATAGAATTGCAAGAAACTGTTTATACTATGCATTGGCCTTTACTATATGTGCATGAATTGTTCTTTTATGACATGCCGATGCATAGGAAGAGATTTGGACTTCGTCATTACATGATATATGTTACTTTGTGCTCACTACTAAATTACAAATCATTGCTAATTAAAATTGGCTTTGATATACCTTGGGATCCGGGTGGATTGACTACTTGAGCACTAGATGCCTAGCTTAATGGCTTTAAAGAAAGCACTGCCAGGGAGACAACCCGGAAGTTTTAGAGAGTCATTTATTTCTGTTGTGTGCTTTTATAAGGTTTAAAAATAAAAATAATGTGCCAAGGTTTGCCTTTAGGATGTTTACATTTGCTTGATGGTTTGTAAGGTGCGGGATAGAAACTTTGGCTGTAGTGTGCGATTTTACATTTTAGCTGGAACGTCAAATGGTTCTGATTCTTTCTGCACTGTCTTGCTGTACAAATTGTTTATTTTTCCTAATTTTGGCAGAATTTTTCAAGTATCATAACTATGGTGAATGTTCAGATTGCTACAGACTATTCTGTTTTAGACAGATTCTGTTTTTGATGCATAGTTTGCTTGTTTTGATGAAACTATCAATTTATATCAGTGGATTAAGCCATGAAAAAGTTATATTACAGTAGACACAATGCAAAAACAAAATATGAATTGGTTTGCAACAGTACTTAGAGTAGTGATTTGCTTTATTATACTAACGGATCTTACCGAGTTTTCTGTTGAAGTTTTGTGTGGATGAAGTGTTCGATGATTGAGAAGGTCTCGATGTGAGAAGAAGGAAGAGAGGCAAGAGCTCAAGCTTGGGGATTCCCGAGCCACCCCAAGTAAATATTCAAGGAGACTCAAGCGTCTAAGCTTGGGGATACTAGGGAGGCATCCCCTTTCTTCAACAAATATCGGTATGTTTTCGGATTCGTTTCGTTCATGCGATATGTGCAAGTCTTGGAGCGTCTTTGCATTTAGGTTTTTATTTTTCTTTTTATGCACCATGCTGGTACGAGATAGTCCTTGGTTGATTTATAGAATGCTCATTGCACTTTGCTTATATCTTTTGAGTATGGCTTTATAGAATGCTTCATGTGCTTCACTTATATCATTTGAAGTTTGGATTGCATGTTTCTCTTCACTTAGACAACCCCATTTGTAGAATGCTCGTTTGCTTCACTTATATTTGTTAGAGCATGGTCATATCTTTTGTATAAAGAATTAAACTCTCTTGCTTCACTTATATCTATTTAGAGAGATGACAGGAACCGGTCATTCACATGGTTAGTCATAAAATCCTACATAAAACTTGTAGATCGCTGAATATGATATGTTTGATTCCTTGCAATAGTTTTGAGATATAAATGTGGTGATATTAGAGTCATGCTAGTTGAGTAATTGTGAAATTGAGAAATACTTTTGTTGAGGTTTGCAAGTCCCGTAGCATGCACGTATGGTGAACCGTTATGTAACGAAGTCGGAGCATGAGGTGTTTATTGATTGTCTTCCATATGAGTGGCGGTCGGGGACGAGCGATGGTCTTTTCCTACCAATCTATCCCCCTAGGAGCATGCGCGTAGTACTTTGTTTCGATGACTAATAGATTTTTGCAATAAGTATGTGAGTTCTTTATGACTAATGTTGAGTCCATGGATTATACGCACTCTCACCCTTCCATCATTGCTAGGCTCTCTAGTACTGCACAACTTTTGCCGGTACCATAAACCCACCATATACCTTCCTCAAAACAGCCTCCATACCTACCTATCATGGCATTTCCATAGCCATTCCGAGATATATTGCCATGCAACTTTCATCATCATCATATACATGACTTGAGCATTCATTGTCATATTGCTTTGCATGATTGTAAGATAGCTAGCATGATGTTTTCATGGCTTGTCCGTTTTTTGATGTCATTGCTACGCTAGATCATTGCACATCCCGGTACACCGCCGGAGGCATTCATATAGAGTCATATCTTTGTTCTAGATATCGAGTTGTAATATTGAGTTGTAAGTAAATAAAAGTGTGATGATCATCATTATTAGAACATTGTCCCATGCGAGGTTATCAAAATAAAAGTGGCCAAAGAAGCCCCCCAAAAAAGAGAGAGAGGCCAAAGAAGCCTACAAAAAAACAAAAAAACAAAAAAACAAAAAAAATGAGAGAAAAAGAGAGAAGGGCCAATGTTACTATCCTTTTACCACACTTGTGCTTCAAAGTAGCACCAAGTTCTTCATATAGAGAGTCTCTTGAGTTATCACTTTCATAAACTAGTGGGAATTTTAATTATAGGACTTGGCTTGTATATTCCAACGATGGGCTTCCTCAAATGCCCTAGGTCTTCATGAGCAAGCAAGTTGGATGCACACCCACTCAGTTTCAGTTTGAGCTTTCATATACTTATAGCTCTAGTGCATCCGTTGCATGGCAATCCCTACTCACTCACATTGATATATATTGATGGGCATCTCCATAGCCCGTTGATACGCCTAGTTGATGTGAGACTATCTTTTCCTTTTTTGTCTTCTCCACATAACCCCCATCATCATATTCTATTCCACCTATAGTGCTATGTCCATGGCTCACGCTCATGTATTGCGTGAAAGTTGAAAAGGTTTGATAAACGTCAAAATATGAAACAATTGCTTGGCTTGTCATCGGGGTTGTGCATGATGTGAATGCTTTGTGTGGTGAAGATGGAGCATAGCCAGACTATATGATTTTGTAGGGATGAGCTTTCTTTGGCTATGTTATTTCAATAAGACATAATTGCTTGGTTGGTATGCTTGAAATACTATTGTCTTTATGTCAAAGGATAGATCATTGCTTTGAATCACTCGTGTCTTAATATTCATGCCATGATTAGACATATGATCAAGATTATGCTAGGTAGCATTCCACATCAAAAAGTATCTTTTTTATCATTTACCTACACAAGGACGAGCAGGAATTAAGCTTGGGGATACTGATACGTCTCCGTCGTATCTATAATTTTTGATTGTTTCATGCCAATATTATTCAACTTTCATATACTTTTTGGCAACTTTTTATATTATTTTTGGGACTAACATATTGATCTAGTGTCCAGTGCCAGTTCTTGTTTGTTGCATGTTTTTGGTTTCGCAGAATATCCATATCAAACGGAGTCCAAACGGGATAAAAATGGATGGAGCTTATTTTTGGAAAATATGGAAAATTCAGAAGGAAAATCAATGCGAACCAGTGCCCGAGGTGGTCACGAGGCAGGGCCCCCCCCTTAGGGTGCGCCCCTACCCTCGTGAGCCCACCGTAAGGCAGTTGATGCTCTTCTTTTGCCGCAAGAAAGCTAATATTCGGGAAAAAATCACGGCAAAGGTTTCAGGCCAATCGGAGTTACGGATCTCCATATATATACGAAATGGTGAAACAGAGCCAGGGGAGAACGCAGAAACAGAGAGAGACAGATCCAATCTCGGAGGGGCTCTCGCCCCTCCCACGCCATGGGAGCCAAGGACCAGAGGGGAAACCCTTCTCCCATCTATGGAGGAGGTCAAGGAAGAAGAAGAAGAAGAAGGGGGCCCTCTCCCCCTTGCTTTTGATGGCGCCGGAGCGCTGCCAGGGCCATCATCATCGCCGCCATCTTCACCAACAACTTCACCGCCATCATCAGCAACTCTGCCCCCCTCTATGAAGCGGTGTAACCTCTCTCTTACACGCTGTAATCTCTACTTAAAGATGGTGCTCAATGCTATATATTATTTCCCAATGATGTATGGCTATCCTACGATGTTTGAGTAGATCTGTTTTGTCCTAATGGCTATTTGATGATCATGATTGGTTTGAGTTGTATGTTTTATTATTGGTGCTGTCCTATGGTGCTCTCCATGTCGCGCAAGCATGAGGGATTCCCGCTGTAGGGTTTGCAATATGCTTATGATTTGCTTATGGTGGGTGGCGTGAGTGACAGAAGCACAGACCCGAGTAAGTAGGTTGTTTGCGTATGGGATAAAGGGGACTTGATGCTTTAATGCTATGGCTGGGTTTTACCTTAATGAATCTTTAGTAGTTGCAGATGCTTGCTAGAGTTCCAATCATAAGTGCATATGATCCAAGTAGAGAAAGTATGTTAGCTTATGCCTGTCCCTCAAATAAAATTGCAATAATGATTACCGGTCTAGTTATCGATTGCTTAGGGACAAATAACTTTCTTGTTGACAAAATCTCTCTACTAAAACTAATTTAGTTGTGTCTTTATCTAAAAAGCCCCTAGCTTTTATTTTCGTGTTCTTTGCTTTCTTGCAAGCTTACCCATAAACACCTACACAGTACTTCTAGTTTCATACTTGTTCTAGGTAAAGCGAACGTCAAGCGTGCGTAGAGTTGTATCAGTGGTCGATAGAACTTTAGGGAATATTTTTTCTACCTTTAGCTCCTCGTTGGGTTCGACACTCTTACTTATCGAAAACTGTTGTGATCCCCTATACTTGTGGTTATCAAGACCTTTTTCTGGCGCCGTTGCCGGGGAGCAATAGCGTGGGGTGAATATTCTCGTGTGTGCTTGTTTGCTTTATCACTAAGTAATTTTTATTTGCTGTTCTAAGTTTTTCTCTATCTTTAGTTATGGATATGGAACGCAAAATACCAAAAAAAATAGATGTACTCGCTACTCATGGAGATGGGGTAACTCCTAAAACCCTCGATTCTCATTATGTGAAAGATATTAAGTACTACTTTGATAATCCTGAGAAAACCCCATTCAACTTTATAACGGGAGACACGTTGGATCAACGTGAATACTTTAGGGATTATCGCTTGACACAAAAAGGGAAACTATTATGGGACCAATTTATTATGTTGCGTTGGTATGCTTGGCAACTATGCTTGAGATATGATATTACTTGTTGCTCTAGGATGAAGGCTCCTCACCTTCCCTTTTCATGCAAATTTAATGTTAATGGAACCTTAGCTTCTTATGCTAATGGTATATATGATTACTATGATGTGGAACAAACAGAAGAATTTGTTGCTTTTAAGGCTGCTTATGAAATTGAATCTTAGTTTGAAAAGTATGAAGCTTTAGATGATGATGTTTATAGGCCTGAAAATCTTGCTATACTTAGATATTGCTATGAAAATTATGAATACAATTACTATATTAATGCATTTATTGAGAAAGTCTCCGTTATCCAAGAAGAGACTAATATTTTGCAGGAAGCTATGGAAGAAGAAATTGATGAAACTGTGAGCTCATTGGAGGAAAAAGATGATGCAGAGAGCGAAGAAAAAAAGGAGGAAGAGCGGATTGATCACCCGTGCCCACCTTCTAATGAGAGTAACTCTTCAACTCATACATTGTTTAATTTCCCTTCGTGCTTACCGAATGATGATTGCTATGATGATTGTTATGATCCCATTGATTCTCTTGAAATATCCCTTTTTGATGATTCTTGCTATGCTTGTGGCCAAGATGCCAATATGAATTATGCTTATGGAGATGAACTTGCTATAGTTCCTTATGTTAAACATGAAATTGTTTCTATTGCACCCACGGAGGAAACAGACTTCTCTTTTACCTCCTACGGTCAAAATGGGGTCCTGTTGATTGGGACGGGTGTGGCATACCGCAAAACGGAGGAAACAGACTTGTGTTGGAGCGCTACGGTCGAAACGAGGGTCCTGCTCATCGAGAGGGGTGTGGCGTACCGCAAAACGGGACTCCACGAGATACTATTCATCTCCACCGTTGACCTCCTCCAGCCTCCACGGGATACTGTTCATCCACTGTCGACCTCCTCCAGCCTCCACCTGCGACTGTTCTTCCACGGGCTCCTGTTCATCCATCCTCCACCACACGCTCCTCCACCGGCTACTGTTCAACCAGCCCTCTCCACGGGGTCTTGTGCAACCACCCCTCCACGAGCTACTGTTCATCCAGCCCTCCACCGGCTACTTTTCAACCAGCCCTCCACGGGGTCGTCCTGTTCATCCAGCCTTCCGCGGGGTCCTGTTCATCCACCCCAACTGGCTCGATCGGGGTCCTGTTCATCCAACGGCAACACCACGGGGTCATGTTCATCCACCCCACCGGGAACTGTTCATCCAAACCCCCCCAACAATGCTCACTCTTCATCCAGAGGTAGCATCGATCGGCTTCAGTTAGCAGCAGTAGCGAAGGAATTACCCGGGTTCAATTAACAGCAAGGGATCGATCGCTCGGGTTCAGTAACGTAGCTAGTGCAATCGCTCGGGTTCAATTAGAGCCGAACGCCTCGCTTGGGTTCAGTTAGAGCGCAATGCCTCCCACACATGCGCGTATGTATGATAGAAACGCGCACCGCTTGGCCCCCGACCACCCACCGTAACTGGGAACTCTCCTGATATTTTCCTCGCCCTCGCTTCTACCACGGTTTTTTCCATCATGGACAGCGCAAAGAATGTCATGCAGCTGCGTCTCCGGCCTGCCCAGGACGAAAAGCCCATTTTCTGTCATGATTTTTCATCATAGAAGTAGTAGCCCACCACATCTATGATGATACCGGGTTTTGTCAAAATTATCGTCATAGAAGTGTCATAAGCATGACAGAAAGTTTTTTCGTTCGGCCCAAAATGTCACAGATGTGTCTTTTTTTTGTAGTGTGAGCCTAAGTTTTTGCTTCTTCACATGAGTTGTGCTATGGTTGGAATGTCATTTTGTTTTGTTTGCTTGCTATTTTAGTAAAATACTTAGATCTAAAACTTTTAAATAAGAGAGAGTCCTCAAATAGCTACCCATTTACATAACTACTCGCTTGATATTCACTTATATCTTTTTGGAGTAGCTTGTCATTTACTCTTGTGCTTCACTTATATCCTATGAGTAAATTGTTGAATGAATTGAATACCATGAAGTTGAAATTATATCATGTCTAGTGGTAGCTTCACATTGGATTTAGAAAGTGAAATCTTTTGAAGGTTGACAATCACAATATTTGTCATACAAGAAATTCATGAATAATTAGTATAAGGAAGAGAACTTTCACATGCAAATACACTATCTTGAAAATCTTTTGTGATTGTGAGCCCCCATCAAAATATTATATGACAAAATTGTTGACGTTGGACAAGGAAGACAACGTAATGGTTTATCATTGTAAATATTCACATAGAAGTTATATTGTCATAGATCCTTCAACATGTGGTGCTTGCCCCCATTCTTGCTAGCCAAAATTTCTGTAGCAAGTAGAGATACTACTTGTGCATCCAAAAACCCTTAAACCCAAATCTTATTTTCAAGTGTCCAGCATACATACCTAATGATTGAGCAAGATCCTTCAAGTAAGTTTTCATCGGTGCAATAAGGCAATAAAAATTGCTTCTAAAAGTGTTAGATCATTTAGTGTAAGAGAAAATTGAGCGTTGTACGAACTTGTGATGGCAAATAATAAAAGCGAGAGACTGCATAATAAAGGTTGCTATCATAAGGAGTAATATAACATCATGTTCTTTTGCACTAGGGGGTTGAGCATACAAACAAATAAGCGCATGGCAACCTCTGCTTCCCTCTATGAAGGGCCTATCTTTTACTTCTATCTATTTACTTTCATGCAAGAGTCAAAATTTTCTCTCTATTCCTTTTTTTGTCTTTTGGCAAGTATCATGTGGTGAGGAAAGATCTAGGCCCATATATCCAGTTGGATGTGGGTAGGATGATTTATTATTGTTGAAATCACCCTTGAGGTGAATATGTTGGGAGGCGAAATTATAGGCCCCTATCTTTCTATGTGTCCGGTTGAAACGGTTTTCTCATGTGTATGCGGTGAGTGTTAGCAATCACGGAAGGCTATATGATGGTTGACTATGTGGAGCTCTTACTTAGACTCTGTTGAATGAGTTGAATTGCAATTGTTTGGTGACTAAGAATATAGGTTGTTGAGTTTCTAGAGAATTCATTGTTTGAACCTTAACATGTGAATTGGTTGCTACTTTAACATGAAAAGTTTTATGATAAAGAATTTCTGTTATGAAGCTTTTATATTGATATTTATTGCATTATGGGTTGTGATACGTCTCCAATGTATCTATAATTTATGAAGTATTCATGCCATGTTTACAACAATTTTATATGGTTTTGGTATGATTTGCATGGAACTAACCCGAACTGATGTTGTTTTCAGTAGAACTACCGTGGTGTTATTTTTTGTGTAGAAATGAAAGTTCTCCAAATGAGCTGAAACTTTTTGACAATTTTTTGGAACAAAAGAGACCCACGAAGCTTCATGGAAGGACCGGGAGGTGAAGGAGTAGGGCACAAGACATCGGGGCACGCCTATGCCCTTGTCCGTGCCCCGACGGGTTGTGCTCACCTTGAAGCCCATCTTCATGTGAAACTGATGCCAAAAAATCCAATCAATAGAGAAACCATCAGAAATAAACCTAGATCAGAAGTTCCGCCGCCACAGGCCTCTGTAGCCACCGAAAACCAATCTAGACCCCATTCCGGCACCCTGCCGGAGGGGGGAATCATCTCTGGTGGCCATCTTCATCATCCCGACGGCCACCACGATGAGGACGGAGTAGTCCACCCTCAGGGCTGAGGGTTTGTACCAGTAGCGATGTGTTTAATCTCTCTCTCTCTCTCTCTCTCTCTCTCTCTCTCTCTCTCTCGTGTTCTTGAGATGTCACGATCTTGATGTATCGCGGGCTTTGTTAATATAGTCGGATCATATGGTGTTTTCCCCTCTCTATCTTGTTGTGATGAATTGAGTTTGTCTCTTTGAGATTTCGTTGTTATCAGATTGAATACTTTTATGGATTTGAGAGCACTTGATATATGTATTGCATATGAATACTCGTGGTGACAATGGGGTATCATATTGATTCGCTTGATATGTGTTTTGGCACTCAACTCGTGGATTCCCGAGGTGACATTGGGGTAATCTACGCATAAGGGTTAATGCACGTTCTTGTCTTTGTTTCTCCGGTAGAAATCTTTGGGCACTCTTTGAGGTTATTTGTGTTGGATTGAGTATTATGAATCTGAAATTATTTGGTGTTATTTTAGTACGAACTCTTGGATAGATCGATCGGAAAGAATAGCTTTGGAGTGATTCTTCATCGCACTTTGAGGGGTGGTTATATGAGCCAATTATATTAGCACTGTTGAGAGATTGCACTAGCAAAGTACGGACCCTAGGCCTCATTTTCAAGCATTGCAATACCGTTTTTGTGCCCGTTTACTATTTGCTACCTTGCTGTTTTTAATTATTCAGATTATAAAAATATATTTCTACCATCCATATTACACTTGTATCACCATCTCTTCGCCGAACTAGTGCACCTATACAAATTACCAGTGTATTTGGTGTGTTGGGGACACAAGAGACTTTTTATTATTTGGTTGCAGGGTTGTTTGAGAGAGACCATCTTCATCCTACGCCTACCACAGATTTATAAACCTTAGGTCATCCACTTGAGGGAAAATTTCTATTGTCCAACAAAACTCTGTGCTTGGAGGCCCAACACGTGTCTACAAGAATAAAGTTGCATAGTAGACATCAGGTTGTTTTTACACATTATGGTACAATACTTATGCCTTTTCTCTCTTATTTTACAAGATTTACATGAAGAGGGAGAATGCCGGCAGTTGGAATTCTGGACTGAAAAGGGGCAAATCTGAGAGACCTATTCTGCACAACTCCAAAAGTCCTGAAAATTTACGGAGAATTATTTTGGAATATATAAAAAATATTGGGAGAAGAAAATACCAGAGGGCACCCACCAGGAGGCCACAAGCCTGGGGGTGCGCCTACCCCCTGGGCGCCTCCTAGGGCTTGTGGCCCCCCTGTCAAGTCTCCAGTGCCCATCTTCTACTATATGGAGGGTTTTGACCTGGAAAAATAAATAATAAGGAAGCTTTCGGGATGAAGCGTCACCGTCTCGAGGCGGAACCTGGGCAGAAGCAATCTAGGGATCCGGCGGAGCTGTTTTGCCGTGGAAACTTCCCTTCGGGAGGGGGAAATCGAAGCCATGGTCATCACCAATGATCCTCTCATCGAGAGGGGTCAATCTCCATGAACATCTTCACCATCACCATCACCTCTCAAACCCTAGTTCATCTCTTGTGTCTGATCTTTGTCTCAAAACCTCAGATTGGTACCTGTGGGTTGCTAGTAGTGTTGAATACTCCTTGTAGTTGATGCTAGTTAGTTTATTCGGTGGAAGATCATATGTTCAGATCCTTAATGATATTCAATACCCCTCTGATTATGAACATGAATATGCTTTGTGAGTAGTTATGTTTGTTCCCGAGGACATGGGAGAAGTCTTGTTATAAGTAATCATGTGAATTTGGTACTCGTTTGATATTTTGATGAGATGTATTATGTCTTTCCTCTAGTGGTGTTATGTGAACGTCGAGTACATGACACTTCACCATGATTTGGGCCTAGGGGAAGGCATTGGGAAGTAATAAGTAGGTGATAATTTGCTAGAGTGACAGAAGCTTAAACCCTAGTTTATGCGTTGCTTTGTAAGGGGCTGATTTGGATCCACATGTTTCATGCTATGGTTAGATTTATCTTAATTCTTCTTTCATAGTTGCAGATGCTTGCGAGAGGGGTTAATCATAAGTGGGAGGCTTGTACAAGTAAGGAAAGCACCCAAGCACCGGTCCACCCACATATCAAATTATCAAAGTAACGAACGCGGATGATATGAGCATGATGAAAACTAACTTGACAGTAATTCCCATGTGTCCCCGGGAGCGCTTTGCTCTATATAAGAGTTTTTCCAAGCTTGTACTTTGCTACAAAAAGAATTGGGCCACCTTTCTGCACCTTAGTTACGCTTGTTAGTTGTTACCCGTTACGAATTTTCTTATCACACAACTATCTATTACCGATAGTTTCAATGCTTGCAGAGAATACCTTGCTGAAAACCGCTTGTCATTTCCTTCTGCTCCTCGTTGGGTTTGACACTCTTACTTATCGAAAGGACTAAGATAGATCCCCTATTCTTGTGGGTCATCAAGACTATTTTCTGGCGCTGTTGCCGAGGAGTGAATTGCCTCTGGTAAGTGGAATTCGGTAATGAAACATTTATTTTACATGCTGAAATTTACTGTCACTTGTCACTATGGAAAATAATCCTTTGAGGGGCTTGTTCGGGGTATCTTCACCCGGACCAGTAGAGCAAGAAGTTTCTCCTCAACCTACTGAAAATATTTATTATGAAATTGCTTCGGGTATGATAGATAAACTTCTAGCTAATCCTTATGGAGGAGATGGAACCTTACATCCTGATATGCATCTAATCTATGTGGATGAAGTTTGTGGATTATTTAAGCTTGCAGGTTTGCCCAAGGATGATGTCAAGACGAAATTCTTCTCTTTATCTTTGAAGGAGAAGGCATTGACATGGTATAGGCTATACGATGATATTAGGACTTGGAATTACAACCGATTGAAATTGGAATTTCATCAGAAGTTTTATCCAATGCATCTGGTTCATCGTGATTGGAATTATATATATAATTTTTGGCCTCGGGAAGGAGAAAGTATCGCTCAAGCTTTGGGAAGTCTTAAATCAATGTTATATTCATGCCCCAATCATGAGCTCTCAAGAGAAATTATTATTCAAAATTTCTATGCTCGTCTTTCTCATAATGATCAATCCATTCTCGATACTTCTTGTACCGGTTCTTTTATGAAGAAGAATATTGAATTCAAATGGGATTTATTGGAAATAATTAAATGC
The DNA here is from genome assembly GCF_018294505.1 of Triticum aestivum. Taxonomy (NCBI): domain Eukaryota; kingdom Viridiplantae; phylum Streptophyta; class Magnoliopsida; order Poales; family Poaceae; genus Triticum; species Triticum aestivum. Next base: position 78,806,435 of record NC_057800.1, read on the forward strand.
ATGTCTGAATATCGGGAGCTCGACGAAGGTAAGGAGTTAGGAATAAACCTTAAGTTTGATTGTGTTAAATATTTTATGGATACCGATGCTTTTTGTGAATTTAGCACTAAATATGGACTTGACTCTAAAATAGTAGCTTCTTTATGTGAATCATTTTCTACTCATGTTGATCTCCCTAAGGATAAGTGGTTTAAATATCATCCTCCCATCAAAGTAAAAGTAGTAGAACCTATTAAAGCTGAAGAGGAAACTATTACTTATAATGTTGATCCAGTTGTTCCTATTGCTTATATTGAGAAACCACCTTTTCCTGTTAGGATAAAAGAACATGCTAAAGCTTCAGTTGTGGTTCATAAGATTTATATTAGAACACCTACAACCCCTGAACAAATTAAAGTTGAAACTATTATTGCTATGGTTAAAGATCTCTTGGTCGATAATTTTGATTGGCATGTTATTTATTTTGGTGATGAAGCTGCTAGAATTGCTAGACCCGATAATAAAGATAAACATAGACCTATAGTTGGCATGCCTGTTGTTTCTGTTAAGATAGGAGAACATTGTTATCATGGCTTATGTGATTTTGGTGCTAGTGTGATTGCAATTCCCTTTACTTTATATCAATAAATTATGAATGATATTGCACCTACTGAGATAGAAGATATTGATGTTACTATTAAGCTTGCTAATAGAGATACTATATCACCAATTGGGATTGTTAGAGATGTTGAAGTCTTGTGTGGGAAAGTAAAATACCCTACTGATTTTCTTGTTCTTGGTTCCCCACAAGATGATTTTTGTCCGATTATATTTGGTAGACCTTTCTTGAACACTGTTAATCCTAAGATAGATTGCGAGAAATAAATTGTTAGTGTATGTTTTGGGGATATGTCTCATGAGTTTAATTTCTCCAAATTTCGTAGACAACCCCATGATAAAGAATTTCCTAGTAAAGATGAAATTATTGGTCTTGCTTCTATTGCTGTGCCTCCTACTGATCCTTTAGAACAATATTTGCTAGACCATGAAAATGATATGTTTATGAATGAAAGAAGGTAATTAGATGAGATATTCTTTAAACAAATGCCTGTTTTGAAACACAAATTGCCTGTTGAAACTCTTGGAGATAATCGATCACCCAAGAGTGATCTTGTGTTTGATCTTGAACAATTACCTGGTACACTGAAATATGCTTATCTTGATGAAAAGAAGATGTATCCTGTTATTATTAGCGCTAACCTTTCAGAGCATGAAGAAAAGAAATTATTTAAAACTCTGAAGAAGCACCGATATACTCTTGATGCTCTTAAGGGAATTAGTCCCACTCTATATCAGCATAAAATTAATATGGAGCTTAATGCTAAACCAGTGGTAAGAAATGAAATATTAAAGCCTTTGGAAGCAGGTATAATTTATCCTATTGCTGATAGTAGATGGGTAAGTCTTGTTCATTGTGTCCCTAAGAAGGGAGGTATTATAGTTGTTCCCAATGATAAGAATGAATTGATTCCACAAAGAATTGTCACAGGTTATAGAATGGTAATTGATTTTAGAAAGTAAAACAAAGCTACTAGGAAAGATCATTATCCTCTACCTTTTATTGACCAAATGCTAGAAAGACTATCAAAACATACACAATTTTGCTTTCTAGATGGTTATTCTGGTTGTTCTCAAATACCTGTGTCACAAGAGGATCAAGAAAAAACTACTTTTACATGCCCTTTTGGTACCTTTGCCTATAGATGTATGCCTTCTGGTTTATGCAATGCACCTGCTACCTTTCAAAGATGTATGTCTGCTATATTCTCTGACTTTTGTGAAAAGATTGTTGAGGTTTTCATGGATGATTTCTCCGTTTATGGAACTTCTTTTGATGATTTCTTAAGCAACCTTGATCAAGTTTTGGAGAGATGTGAAAAAACTAATCTTGTCTTGAATTGGGAGAAGTGCCACGTTATGGTTAATGAAGGTATTGTATTGGGTAAAGAAATCTCTGAAAGAGGTACTGAAGTGGATAAAGCTAAAGTTGATGCTATTTTAAAAAAATGCTGTGTCCTAAAGACATCAAAGGTATACGAAGTTTCCTTGGTCATGTTGGTTTCTATAGGAGATTTATTAAAGACTTCTCTAAAATTTCTAGGCCTCTCACTAATCTCTTGCAAAAAGATGTTCCATTTGTTTTTATGATGATTGCATAGAGGCTTTTGAAATACTTAAGAAAGCCTTGATTTCTGCACCTATTGTTCAACAACCTGATTGGAACCTACCCTTTGAAATTATGTGTGATGCTAGTGATTATGTTGTTGGTGCTGTTCTAGGACAAAGAGTTGATAAGAAATTGAATGTTATCCATTATGCTAGTAAAACTATAGGCAGTGCTCAAAGAAATTATGCTACTACTGAAAAAGAATTTCTAGCAGATGTGTTTGCTTGTGATAAGTTCAGATTTTATATTGTTGATTCCGAAGTAACTGTTCACACCGATCATGCTGCTATTAAATATCTTATGGAAAATAAAGATGCTAAACCTAGACTTATTAGATGGGTTCTCTTGCTACAGGAATTTGATTTGCATATTATTGATAGAAAGGGTGCTGAGAACCCCGTAGCAAATATCTTGTCTAGGTTAGAAAATGTTCTTTATGACCCACTACCTATTGAGGATAGCTTTCCTGATGAACAATTAGCTGTCATAAATGCTTCTCGTAGTGCTCAATGGCATGTTGATTATGCTGATTACATTATTGCTAAATTTATACCACCTAGTTGCACATACCAGCAAAATAAAAAGGTTTTCATATGATTTAAGACATTACTTTTGGGATGACCCAAACCTTTATAAAGAAGGAGTAGATGGTGTTATTAGATGTTGTGTACCTGTGCATGAACAGGAACAAATCCTATGCAAGTGTCACTCCGAAGCTTACGGAGGACACCACATTGGAGATAGAACTACACACAAGGTATTACAATCTGGTTTTTATTGGCCTACTCTTTTCAAGGATGATCATAAGTTCGTCTTGTCTTGTGATGAATGTCAAAGAATTGGTAATATTAGTAGACGTGACGAAATGCCTATGTATTATTCACTTGTTATTGAACCATTTGATGTCTGGGATTTGATTATATGGGACCTTTTCCTTCCTCTAATGGGTATACACATATTTTAGTTGCATTTGATTACGTTACTAAGTGGGTAGGAGCTATTCCAACTAGTTGTGTTGATCATAACACTTCTGTTAAAATGCTTAAAGAAGTTATTTTCCCGAGGTTTGGATTCCCTAGATATTTAATGACTGATGGTGGTTCACACTTTATTCATGGTGCTTTCTGTAAATTGCTTGCTAAATATGATGTCAACCATAGAATTGCATCTCCTTATCATCCTCGGTCTAGTGGTCAAGTAGAATTGAGCAATAGAGAAATTAAATTGATTTTGCAAAAGACTATTGATAGATCTAGAAAGAATTTGTCTAAGAAACTAGATGATGCATTATGGCCGTATAGAACTGCTTATAAAAACCCTATGGGCATGTCTCCGTATAAAATGGTTTATGGAAAAGCATGTCACTTACCTCTTGAACTAGAACATAAAGCTTATTGCGAAATTAAAGATCTCAACTATGATTTCAAACTTGCCGGTGAGAAGAGGTTATTTGACATTAGCTCACTTGATGAATGGAGAATCCAAGCATATGAAAATGCCAAGTTATTTAAAGAAAAAGTTAAAAGATGGCATGAAAAAAGGATACAAAAGCGTGAATTCAATGTAGGTGACCATGTCTTGCTATACAACTCTCGTTTAAGATTTTTTACAGGAAAACTTCTCTCTAAATGGGAAGGTCCTTATATTATCAAGGAGGTCTATCGTTCTGGTGCCATCAAGATCAACAACGCCGAAGGCACCAACCTGAAGGTGGTAAATCGGCAAAGAATCAAACATTATATCTCAGGTACTCCCATAAATGTTGAAGCCAATATTATTAATACCATAACACCGGAGGAGTACATAAGGGGGACCTACCAGAACATTTCAGACTCCAAAAAGGAATAGGTATGTGGTACGGTAAGTAAACCAACTCCAAAACTTTTCCAATGGCAATTTTACTCTGTTTTGGAATATTTAAAAATTTTAGGAAAATTAAAAGTAGTCCGAAAAGTGCACAAGGAGGCGACAAGCCTTGGAGGCACGCCCTACTGCCTAGGCGTGCCTCCCAGGCTTGTGGCCATATCGTGTGCCCTCCGGACTCCGTTTTCTTGTAGTACACTTCTTTTGGTCGGTAAAAATTCATTATATAATCTCCCAAATGTTTTGACCATCTTATTACAGCAAAATCCTCCGTTCTTGTTTCGAGCTGTTTTTTTGACAGATCTAGATTGCTATGGCGCCCCAAGTACTCCGAAGGACAAGTTCTTTGAGAAGGTCATCAACCTCTACCTTGCGGAGGTGCTGCAACAATCTCAAACCATCGAGATGCATGAGGGGGTGTTGCACATCCGTGATGTTCAAGGGCCAAGGAAGGCCGGAAGTGTGGAGACAATGCTCGAAGCAATGGAGCAGCAGGTCTTCAAGTGCCAAGGGATGGTGAAACGCGAACTCAACAGCAATCACTCCATGATCACGGAATTTACTCGTGACCACAAGTTGGACACCAAGAACATCGGAGAGGCCATCTTCAAGCTTCACGGGAAAATCGAGCATCTCCAAGCCCAGATCTATGAGCTGCAAAACCAGAACTATGAGTATGAATACATATTTAAAAGGATGAGTTTGGCTACAGATTTGAGGATCGCGGAGACTCGTTCATCTTTCTACGATGGTGAGCCTATGCCCTGGAAGATGGAGGACAAGCCTATAACATCATCGACTCCATCATCACCACCTCCAAGGAAAGAGATCTAAATACATGAGTATGGGCACTCCCCTTGGAAAATGCCATGCTTGGGGGAGGTGCCCCGGTATATTATCACCATCATAACTTTACCTTTACCTTTATAGTTTTTCTTAGTTCGATCCTTTTGGTTATATCTTGATCTAGTGGAATAAAGTTTTTAGTATGATTTAGTCTGCGAGTTTTGCTTTGTGATCTATCTATGTAATCGAGTTTGTGAGTTATATATATAATAAAGAGTGGTTTTGAGTTGAGGGCTTTGCTTTCTTGCTATGATCTTGAGAAAAAGAAAAGAAGAAAAATAAGTAAAAAGATTATATAATGATCTTATGGAGAGTGAAGACTACACATATAAAGAGTATGATGAATAAAATATGTTGAGAGTTGACAACATAGTCTCTGAGGAAAGAGATCTAAATACATCGGTATGGGCACTCCCCTTGGAAAATGCCATGCTTGGGGGAGGTTCCCCGGTATTGTATCACCATCATAACTTTACCTTTACCTTTATCATTTTTCTTAGTTCGATCCTTTTGGTTATATCTTGATCTAGTGGAATAAAAGTTTTTAGTATGATTTAGTCTGTGAGTTTTGCTTTGTGATCTATCTACGTAATCGAGTCTTTGAGTTATATATATATATATATAATAAAGAGTGGTTTTGAGTTGAGGGCTTTGCTTTCTTGCTATGATCTTGAGAAAAAGAAAAGAAGAAAGTAAAAAGATTTATAATGATCTTATGGAGAGTGAAGACTTCACGTATAAAGGGTATGATGAATAAAATATGTTGAGAGTTGAAAACATAGTTTTGGTCATTTTTGCAATTAATAGGAAGTAATAAAGAAAGAGAGGTTTCACATATAAATATATTATCTTGGACATCTCTTGTGATTGTGAGCACTCATTAAAATATTACATGCTAAAAAGTTGATGTTGGACAAGGAAGACATCATAATGGGTTATGTTTTCTTATATCCGAATAGAACTTATATTATCATGGATCCTCCAACATGTTGAGCTTGCTTCTCATCCCATGCTACCCAAATCCTTTGCACCAAGTAGAGATACTACTTGTGCATCGACACATCCATTAAACCAGTTTTGCCATGAGAGTCCACTATATCTACCTATGGATTGAGTAAGATCCTTCAAGTAAGCTATCATCTGGGCAAGCAATAAAAATTTCTCTCTAAATATGTAGGGTCTTTTAGTGTGAGGAAAATAATCTTTATACGAACTTGTGATATGGAAGAAATAAAAGCAATGGACTACATAATAAAGTTCTTTATCACAAGCAACAATATAAAGTGACATTCTTTTGCATTAAGATTTTGTGCATCCAACCATAAAAGCGCATGACAACCTCTGCCTCCCTCTGTGAAGGGCCTATCTTTTACCTTTACCTTCTACCCTTATACAAGAGTCATGGTGAACTTCATGTTTCCTTTTTACACTTTTTCTTTTTGGCAAGCACTATATATTGGGGAAAGATCCAGATATATATACCCACTCGGATGTAGGTTATCATAAAGTATTATTGTTGAGATTACCCTCAAGGTAAAACATTGGGAGGCGAAACTATAATCCCCTATATTTCTCTGTGTCCGATTGAGACCTTGAACTCATTAGTATTGTGTGAGTGTCAGCAATTGCGGAATTCTAAAAGATAGTTGAGTATGTGAACTTGCTGAAAAGCTCTTACATTGACTCTTTCCGATATTATGATAAATTGCAATTGTTTCAATGACTGAGATCATAGTTTGTTAGTTTTCAATGAAGTTTCTGATTCATACTTTACCTTGTGAGCGAACTGTCACTTTAGCATAAGAAATTATATGACAATATATGTTGTTGTTCTAAAGATGATCATGATGCTTGCATGTCCGTATTTTATTTTATCGACACCTCTATCTCTAAACATGTGGACATATTTATCGATTAAGCCTTTCGCTTGAGGACAAGCAAGGTCTAAGCTTGGGGGAGTTGATACTCATGCTTTTATATTGATATTTATTGCATATGGGTTGTTATTACACATTATGGTACAATACTTATGCCTTCTCTCTCTTATTTTACAAGATTTACATGAAGAGGGAGAATGCCGGCAGTTAGAATTTTGGATCGGAAAGGGGCAAATCTGAGAGACCTATTCTGCACAACTCCAAAAGTCCTGAAAATTTATGGAGAATTATTTTGGAATATATAAAAAATATTGGGCGAAAAAATACCAGAGGGGACCCACCAGGAGGCCACAAACCCAGGGGGCGCGCCCGACCCCCTGGGCACGCCCTAGGGCTTGTGGGCCCCCTGTCAAGTCTCCGGTGTCCATATTCTACTATATGGAGGGTTTTGACCAGGAAAAAATCAGAAGGAAGCTTTGAGGACGAAGCGCTGCCGACTCGAGGCGGTACCTTGGCAGAAGCAATCTAGGGCTCCGGCGGAGCTGTTCTGTCTATGAAACTTCCCTCCGGGAGGGCGAAATCAAAGCCATCATCATCACCAACGATCCTCTCATCGAGTGGGGGTGAATATCCATCAACAACTTCAGTAGCACCATCTCCTCTCAAACCCTAGTTCATCTTTTGTAGCCAATCTTTCTCTCAAAAGCTCGGATTGGTACCTGTGGGTTGCTAGTAGTGTTGAATACTCATTGTAGTTGATGCTAGTTGGTTTATTTGGTGGAAGATCATATGTTAAGATCCTTAATGATATTCAATACCCCTCTGGTTATGAACACGAATATGCTTTGTGAGTAGTTACGTTTGTTCCTGAGGACATGGGAGAAGTCTTGTTATAAGTAATCATGTGAATTTGGTATTCGTTCGATATTTTGATGAGATGTATGTTGTCTTTCCTCTAGTGGTGTTATGTGAACGTAGACTACATGACAATTCACCATGATTTGGGCCTAGGGGAAGGCATTGGGAAGTAATAAGTAGATGATGGGTTGTTAGAGTGACAGAAGCTTAAACCCTAGTTTATGTGTTGCTTCGTAAGGGGCTGATTTCAATCCACATGTTTCATGTTGTGGTTAGATTTATCTTAATTCTTCTTTTGTAGTTGCGGATGCTTGCAAGAGGGGTTAATCATAAGTGGGAGGCTTGACCAAGTAAGGACAGCACCCAAGCACCAGTCCACCCACATATCAAATTATCAAAGTAATGAACACGAATCATATGAGCATGATGAAAACTAACTTGATGCTTATTCCCATGTGTACTTGGGAGCGCTTTGCTGTATATAAGAGTTTGTCCAGGCTTGTCCTTTGCTACAAAAAGTATTGGGCCACCTTGCTGCACCTTAGTTACACTTTTTACTTGTTACCCGTTGCGAATTATCTTATCACACATGTTGGGGAACGTAGTAATTTCAAAAAAAATCGTACGCACACGCAAGATCATGGTGATGCATAGCAACAAGAGGGGAGAGTGTAGTCTACGTACCCTCGTAGACCGACAGCGGAAGCGTTATGACAGCACGGTTGATGTAGTCGTACGTCTTCACGGCCCGACCGATCAAGCACCGAAACTACGGCACCTCCGAGTTCTAGCACACGTTCAGCTCGATGACGATCCCCGGACTCTGATCCAACAAAGTGTCGGGGAAGAGTTCCGTCAGCACGACGGCGTGGTGACGATCTTGATGTTCTACCGTCGCAGGGCTTCGCCTAATCACCGCTACAATATTATCGAGGATTATGGTGGAGGGGGGCACCGCACACGGCTAAGAGAACGATCACGAAGATCAACTTGTGTGTCTATGGGGTGCCCCATGCCCCCGTATATAAAGGAGTGGAGGAGGGGAGGGCCGTCCCTCTCTATGGCGCGCCCTAGGGGAGTCCTACTCCCACCGGGAGTAGGATTCTCCTTTTCCTAGTCCAACTAGGAGTCCTTCCATGTAGTAGGAGTAGGAGACAAGGAAGGAGAGGGAGGAAAAGGAGGAAAGGGGGGCCGACCCCCTAGTCCAATTCGGTTTGGGGTAGGGGGCCGTGCGCCCTGCCTCCTCTCTTCCACCACTTGGCCCATGAGGCCCATTACTTCTTCCTCGTATTCCCGTAACTCCCCGGTACCCCCGAAAATACCCAAACCACTCGGAACCTTTCCGATGTCCGAATATAGTCGTCCAATATATCGATCTTTACTTCTCGACCATTTCGAGACTCCACGTCATGTTCCCGATCTCATCCAGGACTCCGAACTCCTTCGGTACATCAAAACTCATAAACTCATAATATAACTGTAATCGATACCTTAAGCGTGCGGACCCTACGGGTTCGAGAACAATGTAGACATGAACGAGGCACGTCTCCGGTCAATAACCAATAGCGGAACCTGGATGCTCATATTGGCTCCTACATATTCTACAAAGATCTTTATCGGCCAGATCACATAACAACATACGTTGTTCCCTTTGTCATCGGTATGTTACTTGCCCGATATTCGATCGTCGGTATCTCAATACCTAGTTCAATCTCATTACCGGCAAGTCTCTTTACTCGTTCCGTAATACATCATCTCACAACTAACTCATTAGTTGCAATGCTTGCAAGGCTTATGTGATGTGCATTACCGAGAGGGCCCAGAGATACCTCTCCGACAATCGGAGTGACAAATCCTAATCTCGAAATACACCAACCCAACATGTACCTTTGGAGACACCTATAGAGCTCCTTTATAATCACCCAGTTACGTTGTGACGTTTGGTAGCACACAAAGTGTTCCTCCGGTAAATGGGAGTTGCATAATCTCATAGTCAAAGGAACATGTATAAGTCATGAAGAAAGCAATAGCAACATACTAAACGATCGAGTGCTAAGCTAACAGAATGGGTCAAGTCAATCACATCATTCTCCTAATGATGTGATCCCGTTAATCGAATAACAACTCTTTGTCTATGGTTAGGAAACATAACCATCTTTGATTAACGAGCTAGTCAACTAGAGGCATACTAGTGACACTCTGTTTGTCTATGTATTCACACATGTATTATGTTTCCGGTTAATACAATTCTAGCATGAATAATAAACATTTATCATGAAATAAGGAAATAAATAATAATTTTATTATTGCCTCTAGGGCATATTTCCTTCAGTCTCCCACTTGCACTAGAGTCAATAATCTAGTTCACATTGCCATGTGATTTAACACCAATAGTTCACATCATTATGTGACCAACACTCAAAGGGTTTACTAGAGTCAATAATCTAGTTCACGTCGCTATGTGATTAACACCCAAAGAGTACTAAGGTGTGATCATGTTTTGCCTGTGAGAGAAGTATAGTCAACGGGTCTGCCATAGTAAGATCCGTATGTATTTTGCAAATTTCTATGTCAACAATGCTCTGCACGGAGCTACTATAGCTAATTGCTCCCACATTCAATATGTATCCAGATTGAGACTTAGAGTCATCTAGATCATTGTCAAAACTTGCATCGACGTAACCCTTTACGACGAACCTTTTTGTCACCTCCATAATCGAGAAACATATCCTTATTCCACTAAGCATAATTTTGACCGTTGTCCAGTGATCTACTCCTAGATCACTATTGTACTCCCTTGCCAAAATCAGTGTAGGGTATACAATAGATCTGGTACACAGCATGTCATACGTTATAGAACCTATGGCCGAGGCATAGGGAATGACATTCATTCTCTTTTTATCTTATGCCGTGGTCGGGCTTTGAGTCTTGCTCAACTTCACACCTTGTAACACAGGCAAGAATCCTTTCTTTGCTTGATCCATTTTGAACTTCTTCAAAACTTTGTCAAGGTATGTGCTTTGTGAAAGTCCAATTAAGCGTCTTGATCTATCTCTATAGATCTTAATGCCCAATATGTAAGCAGCTTCACCGAGGTCTTTCATTGAAAAACTCTTATTCAAGTATCCTTTTATGATATCCAGAAATTCTATATCATTTCCGATTAGCAATATGTCATCCACATATAATATCAGAAATGCTAAAGAGCTCCCACTCACTTTCTTGTAAAGACAAGCTTCTCCAAAAGTCTGTACAAACCCAAATGCTTTGATCACACTATCAAAGCGTTTATTCCAACTCCGAGAGGCTTGCACCCGTCCATAAATGGATCGCTGGAGCTTGCACACTTTGTTAGCTCCTTTTGGATCGACAAAACCTTCCGGCTGCATAATATATAACTCTTCTTCTAGAAATCCATTCAGGAATGCAGTTTTGACATCCATCTGCCAAATTTCATAATCATAAAATGTGGCAATTGCTAACATGATTCGGACAGACTTAAGCATCGCTACGGGTGAGAAGGTCTCATCATACTTAATCCCTTGAACTTGTCAAAAACCTTTTGCGACAATGAGCTTTGTAGACAGTAACATTACCGTCAGCGTCAGTCTTCTTCTTGAAGATCCATTTATTCTCAATTGCTTGTCAATCATTGGGCAAGTCAACCAAAGTCCACACTTTGTTCTCATACATGGATCCCATCTCAGATTTCATGGCTTCAAGCCATTTTGCGGAATCTGGGCTCACCATCGCTTCTTCATAGTTCGTAGGTTCATCATGATCTAGTAGCATGACTTCCAGAACAGGATTACCGTACCACTCTGGTGCAGATCTTACTCTGGTTGATCTACGAGGTTCAGTAGTAACTTGTTCTGAAGTTTCATGATCATCATCATTAGCTTCCTCACTAATTGGTGTAGGTGTCACAGAAACCGGTTTCTGTGATGTACTACTTTCCAATAATGGAGCAGGTACAGTTACCTCATCAAGTTCTACTTTCCTCCCACTCACTTCTTTCGAGAGAAACTCCTTCTCTAGAAAGGATCCATTCTTAGCAACGAATGTCTTGCCTTCGGATCTGTGATAGAAGGTGTACCCAACTGTCTTCTTTGGGTATCCTATGAAGACACATTTCTTCGATTTGGGTTTGAGCTTATCAAGATGAAACTTTTTCTTATAAGCATTGCAACCCCAAACTTTAAGAAACGACAACTTTGGTTTCTTGCCAAACCACAGTTCATACAGTGTCGTCTCAACGGATTTAGATGGTGCCCTTTTTTCGTGAATGCAGCTGTCTCTAATGCATAACCCCAAAACTATAGTGGTAAATCGGTAAGAAACATCATAGATTGCACTATATCCAATAAAGTACAGTTATGACGTTCGAACACACCATTATGATGTGGTGTTCTAGGTGGCATGAATTTGTGAAACTATTCCACATAGTTTTAATTGAAGACCAAACTCGTAACTTAAATATTTGTCTCCGCGATCAGATCGTAGAAACCTTATTTTTCTTGTTACGATGATTTTCCACTTCACTCTAAAATTCTTTGAACTTTTCAAATGTTTTCAGACTTATGTTTCATCAAGCAGATATACCCATATCTGCTCAAATCATATGTGAAGGTCAGAAAATAACGATACCCGCCGCGAGCTTCAACACTCATCGGATCGCATACATCAGTTGCTCGCTCCATTGTTCCGGAGAACGGTGTCTTTAGTCATCTTGCCCATAAGGCATGGTTCGCAAGAACCAAGTGATTCATAATCAAGTGATTCCAAAATCCCATCAGCATGGAGTTTCTTCATGCGCTTTACACCAATATGACCTAAACGGCAGTGCCACAAATAAGTTGCACTATCATTATTAACTTTGCATCTTTTGGCTTCAATATTATGAAAATGTGTATCACCACGATCGAGATCCAACAAACCATTTTCATTGGGTGTATGACCATAGAAGGTTTTATTCATGTAAACAGAACAACAATTATTCTCTAACTTACATGAATAACCGTATTGCAATAAACATGATCCAATCATATTCATGCTCAACGCAAACACTATATAACATTTATTTTAGGTTTAACACTAATCCCGAAAGTATAGGGAGTGTGCGATGATGATCATATCAATCTTGGAACCATTTCCAATACACATCATCACTTCACCCTTAACTAGTCTCTGTTCATTCTGCAACTCCCGTTTCGAGTTACTATTCTTAGCAACTGAACTAGTATCAAATACTGAGGGGTTGCTATAAACACTAGTAAAGTACACATCAATAACATGTATATCAAATATACCTATGTTCACTTTTCCATCCTTCTTATCCGCCAATTACTTGGGGTAGTTCCGCTTCCAGTGACCAGTCCCTTTGTAGTAGAAGCACTCAGTTTCAGGCTTAGGTCCAGACTTGGTTTTTTTCACTTGAGCAGCAACTTGCTTGCCGTTCTTCTTGAAGTTCCCCTTTCTTCCCTTTGTCCCTTTACTTGAAACTAGTGGTTTTGTCAACCATCAACACTTGATGCTTTTTCTTGATTTCTACCTTCATCAATTTCATCATCATGAAAAGCTCGGGAATCGTTGATGTCTACTACACAACCTTCTTATTGTAGACGTTGTTGGGCCTCCAAGTGCAGAGGTTTGTAGGACAGTAGCAAATTTCCCCCAAGTGGATGACCTAAGGTTTATCAATCTGTAAGAGGCGCAGGATGAAAATGGTCTTTCTCAAGGAACCCTGCAACCAAATAACAAAGAGTCTCTTGTGTCCCCAACACACCCAATACAATGGTAAATTGTATAGGTGCACTAGTTCGGCGAAGAGATGGTGATACAAGTGCAATATGGATAGTAGATAATGGTTTTTGTTATATGAAAATATAAAAACAGCAAGGTAACTAATGATAAAAGTGAGCACAAACGGTATTGCAATGCTAGGAAACAAGGCCTAGGGTTCATACTTTCACTGGTGCAAGTTCTCTCAACAATAATAACATAATTGGATCATATAACTATCCCTCAACATGCAACAAAGAGTCACTCCAAAGTCACTAATAGCAGAGAATGAACGAAGAGATTATGGTAGGGTACGAAACCACCTCAAAGTTATTCTTTCCAATCAATCTGTTGGGCTATTCCTATAAGTGTCACAAACAGCCCTAGAGTTCGTACTAGAATAACACCTTAAGACACAAATCAACCAAAACCCTAATGTCACATAGATACTCCAATCACCTCAAGTATCCGTGGGTATGATTATATGATATGCATTACACAATCTCAGATTCATTTATTCAACCAACACATAGAACCTCAAAGAGTGCCCCAAAGTTTCTACCAGAGAATCACGACGAAAACGTGTGCCAACCCCTATGCATAGGTTCATGGGCGGAACCCGCAAGTTGATCACCAAAACATACATCGAGTGAATCACGTGATATCCCATTGTCACCACAGATACGCATGGCAAGACATACATCAAGTGTTCTCAAATCTTTAAAGACTCAATCCGATAAGATAACTTCAAAGGGGAAACTCAATCCATTACAAGAGAGTAGAGGGGGAGGAGAAACATAAGATCCAACTATAATAGCAAAGCTCGCGATACATCAAGATCGTGCCAAATCAAGAACACAAGAGAGAGAGAGAGAGAGAGAGATCAAACACATAGCTACTGGTACATACCCTCAGCCCCGAGGGAGAACTACTCCCTCCTCGTCTTGGAGAGCACATGGATGATGAAGATGGCCACCGGAGAGGGATTCCCCCTCCGGCAGGGTGCCGGAACGGGTCTAGATTGGCTTTCGTTGGCTACGGAGGCTTCTGGCGGCGGAACTCCCGATCTATTGTGTTCCCCGGTAGTTTTAGGGTATATGGAGATATATAGGCGGAAGAAGTACGTCAGGGGGGCCACGAGGGGCCCACGAGGGTGGAGGGCGTGCCCCCCTATCTCGTGGCTTCCTCGAAGCTCCCTTGACGTGGACTCCAAGTCTCCCGGGTTGCTTTCCTTCCAAAAATAAGTTCCGTGAAGTTTCAGGTCAATTGGACTCCGTTTGATTTTCCTTTTCTTCGAAACCCTAAAATAGGCAAAAAAAACAGAAACTGGCACTGGGCACTGGGTTAATAGGTTAGTCCCAAAAACCATATAAAATAGCATATAAATGCATATAAAACATCGAAGGTTGATAATATAATAGCATGGAACAATAAAAAATTATAGATTCGTTGGAGGCGTATCAATCATTTTCGTCATCCCTTACATACTATAGTTCATCACAAAGTTCTACTAACTTGGTGATGGTGAGTAGAGAATTATGTTAATCACTATTTTATCTGGAAGATTAACTCTCGCTTGCTTAAAGCGATTGTAGTACCCAGACAATCTGAGCACATGCTCACTGCTTGAGCTATTCTCCTCCATATTTTAGCTATAGAACTTGTTGGAGACTTACGGCACCTCCGAGTTCTAGCACACGTTCAGCTCGATGACGATCCCCCGACTTCGATCCAGCAAAGTGTCGGGGAAGAGTTCGGTCAGCACGACGGCGTGGTGACGATCTTGATGTTCTACCGTCGCAGGGCTTCGCCTAAGCACCGCTACAATATTATCGAGGATTATGGTGGAGGGGGGCACCGCACACGGCTAAGAGAATGATCATGAAGATCAACTTGTGTGTCTATGGGGTGCCCCCTGCCCCCGTATATAAAGGAGTGGAGGAGGGGAGGGCCGGCCCTCTCTATGGCGCGCCCTAGGGGAGTCCTACTCCCACCGGGAGTAGGGTTCCCCTTTTCCTAGTCCAACTAGGAGTCCTTCCTTGTAGTAGGAGTAGGAGACAAGGAAGAAGAGGGAAGAAAAGGAGGAAAGGGGGGCCGCCCCCCTAGTCCAATTCGGTTTGGGCTAGGGGGCCGCGCGCCCTGCCTCATCTCTTCCACCACTTGGCCCATGAGGCCCATTACTTCTTCCTCGTATTCCCGTAACTCCGCGGTACCCCCGAAAATACCCGAACCACTCGGAACCTTTCCGATGTCCGAATATAGTCGTCCAATATATCGATCTTTACGTCTCGACCATTTCGAGACTCCTCGTCATGTCCCCGATATCATCCAGGACTCGGAACTCCTTCAGTACATCAAAACTCATAAACTCATAATATAACTGTCATCGAAACCTTAAGCGTGCGGACCCTACGGGTTCGAGAATAATATAGACATGACCGAGGCACGTCTCCGGTCAATAACCAATAGCGGAACCTGGATGCTCATATTGGCTCCTACATATTCTATGAAGATCTTTATCGAGTGCTAAGCTAACGGAATGGGTCAAGTCAATCACATCATTCTCCTAATGATGTGATCCCGTTAATCAAATAACAACTCTTTGTCTATGGTAGGAAACATAACCATCTTTGATTAACGAGCTAGTCAAGTAGAGGCATACTAGTGACACTCTGTTTGTCTATGTATTCACACATGTATTATGTTTCCGGTTAATACAATTCTAGCATGAATAAGAAACATTTATCATGAAATAAGGAAATAAATAATAACTTTATTATTGCCTCTAGGGCATATTTCCTTCAACACAACTATCTATTACCGATAGTTTCAGTGCTTGAAGAGAATACCTTGCTGGAAACCACTTGTCATTTCCTTGTGCTCCTCATTGGGTTCGACACTCTTACTTATCGAAAATAATACGATAGATCCTTATACTTGTGGGTCATATCCCACTTCCTATGCATAGGGATTTTGTGACCAAACAATTTATGGGAGCAAGAATTGACTAGCATAGGAAGGCAGAACGGGCAAAACTTCAAGATTTTCAACACATAGAGAGGAAACCTGATATTATTGAGATATGTAAAAGCATATGTTCCTCTCTTTTAATAATTTTCTGTAGCATCATGAATGAATTCAATAATATAGCTATCACATAAATCATTCTTTTCATGATCCGCAAGCATAGAAATTTTATTACTCTCCACATAAGCAAATTTATTCTCATCAATAGTAGTGCTAGCAAACTCAACAAAATAACTATCATGAGATACCTGATTGGCATAATCTAATTGAATGTTAAAATCATGATGACAAGTTTCATGGTTACCATTACTCTTTGTAGCATACATGTCAACACCATAATCATCATATATAGAAACTTTGTTGTCACAATCAATCAAAACCTTTTCCAAAATAGTGGATTCATCACTAAATCAATTGGAACTTTGTTGTCATAGTCAACTGGCACTAGGCACTAGGTCAATATGTTAGTACATGAAATCATATAAAAGTCAACAAAAACATACAAAATTATAATAAACATGGCATGAATACTTCATAAATTATAGATACGTTGGATACGTACCACCATACTGCTTCTTCAACCTTTGGTCTTCTTGCTCCAGCTGCCCAAACCAGCACTGGCCGTACCGTCTGCTCCTGCCTCCCGTGGCTGGCTGTGCTGCCGCAGGCCTCATCGCCCCACCCTACTCCCATCACTGGCATGGCCATCCCTCTACTCACCCACACCTCTTGTTATTCTCCAGCAACAACATACAAACCAGTAAAACCTCGTACTCCCCTCTAGGTGGGAAGCAACTACTGAGTCTTCCCCGACTCCATGTCGTTTCCTTGCTAGGCCTCGCCATCATCCACCGCCTTGCTGCTTTCGGCGCGGCATGGTCAACATGGTCAACAAACGATAACCATCTGAAGAAGACTGTATGTGGAGAGGCTGACAGCTTGGTCCACTGCCGCACGCAAGGAAGTGCCTCCTTATTACACGCAAAATAATGATTCCTCCACCTAACAGCAGGGACCCATCGGATGGGCCTCTGTATTTCGTGAAAAAATGTTTCCCCCTTACAGCTAGGACCCACTAGCTACATCTTCACACGGAAGGAAGTGCCTCCTTACCCCCTGACAGCTGGGACCTGATACGTCTCCAATGTATCTATAATTTTTGATTGTTCCATGCTGTTATATTATCATTCTTGGATGTTTATATTCAATTCATAGCAACTTTATATCATTTTTGGGACTAACCTATTGACATAGTGCCCAGTGCCAGCTGCTATTTTTTGCTTGTTTTTACTTCGCAGAATATCAGTACCAAACGGAGTCAAAATGCAACGAAACTTTTTGGAGATTTTTTCTGGACTAGAAGACACCATGTGGGCCAAGAAAGTACCAGAGGGTTGTGCCCCCCATGTAGCCCTCTACACCGCCTCTTCACCCCATAAATTCCCAAATATTCCAGAAACCCTAGGGGAGTCCATGAAACACAATTCCAGCCGTTGCAAGTTCCAGAACCACGAGATCCAATCTAACAGCATCATAGAGGGGTTCATCATCCTCATTGGTGCCTATCTGATGATGCGTGAGTAGTCCACCATAGACCTAAGGGTCGTAGGCAGTAGCTAGATGGCTTCCTCTCTCTCTTTTGATTCTCAATACAATGGTCTCTTGGAGATCTATTTGATGTAACTCTTTTTTGCGGTGTGTTTGTTGGGATCCGGTGAACTTTGAGTTTACGATCGGATCTATATCCATGAATATTATTTGAGTCTTCTTTGATATCTTATATGCATGATTATTTATAGACTGTTATTTCTTCTTCGAATCTTTGGTTTAGTTAGGCCAAGTAGATCGATTTTTCTTGCCATGGGAAGAGGTGCTTTGTGATGGGTTCGATCTTGCGGTGTTCTTTCCATGTGACAGAAGGAGCAGCAAGACACGCATGTATCATTGCTATTAAGGATAACAAGATGGGGTCTATTCCTACGTGAACAAATCTTGTCTACATCATGTCATCATTCTTATTGCATTACTCTGTTTCGCCATGAACTTAATACACTAGATGCATGCTGGATAGCGGTCGATGTGTGTAGTAGTAGTAGATGCAAGCACGAGTCAGTCTACTAATCTTGGACGTGATGCCTATATATTGATCATTGCATTGGATATCATCATAATTATTCGATCTTCTGTCAATTGCCCAATAGTACTTTGTTTACCCACTGTGTGATGTTTCTCAAGAGAACCCACTAGTGAAATCTACGGCCCCCGGGTCTATTCTTTATCATATTTTCCTTGAGATCTATTTTTATTCACTTTTATTTCCAGATCTATATCTCTAAAAACTCAAAAATAGCTTGCTGCACTTTTTTATTACTAATTTTATTTTGCGTTTTATCGAGATCTATTTATCCAATCTACCACAAAACAATTTATCTTTGTTACCGAGGAGGGACTGACAACCCCTCTTACGCGCCAGGTTGCAAGTATTTGTTCTTTGTGTGCAGGTACCGTTTACATAGTCTTGCTTGGTCCTCCTACAGGATTGATACCTTGGTTTCATAACTGAGGGAAATACCTACTGTAGCTATGCTGCATCATCCCTTCCTCTCTGGGGAAATACCGACGCAGTTTCAAGCGACATCAAAAGGAATTTCTGGCGCCGTTGCCGGGGAGGATCAAGTCAAGATAGTCTCCCGTCAACTTGACAATTTCTAGCGCCGTTGCCGGGGAGGAATCATCAACATCTATCAGGTTCCTAATCACAAATCTCATCTCCTTGCAATTTACATTATTTTCCATATGCCTCTCATTTTCATATTTCCCACTTAACAAAAATATGCCATTTTATTTGCCCTCTTTGTCGTTCGTCATTTTCTCATCAGATCTATCTTTTTTTGCATTATTGTTTGCGTGGTTATGATGTCTCAAGAAAATACAAAATAGTTTGATTCTTTTAATACCAATAATAATGATTTTATTAGCACTCTGATTGATCCTCCCGCCATTAGTGCAGAGTCTTGTGATATTAATGCCGCTTTGTTGAATCTTGTGATGAAAGATCAATTTTCCAATACTCCTAGTGAGGATGTCACATCCCATCTAAACACATTCATAGAATTGTGTGATATACAAAATAAAAAAAGATGTGCATAATGATATTGTGAAGTTGAAATTGTTTCCTTTACCTTTGCGGGATCATGCAAAAATTTGGTTTTCCTCTTTGCCTGGCAATAGTATCAGTTCTTGGGATAAGTGCAAAGATGCTTTATTACTAAGTATTTTCCGCCCACGAAAATTATTTTCCTTAGGACTCAAATCATCAATTTTAAGCAACCTGAGCATGAACATGTTGCACAATCTTGGGAAAGAATGAAATTGATGCTAAGAAATTGTCCTACTCATGGTTTAAATTTTCAATGATTATACAATTTTTTTATGCGGGATTGAATTTTGTTTCTAGAAATGTTTTGGATTTTGCCGTGGATGGTACTTTTATGGAGATTACTTTGAGTGAATCTACTAAATTGTTAGATGATATCATGGCAAATTATTCACAATGGCATACTGAAAGAGCACCTACTAGTAAAAAGGTTAATTTTGTTGAAAAATTAGTACATTGAGTGAAAAAGTTGATGCTCTTATGAAATTGGTTGCTAATAAAAATGCTCCTATTGATCTTAATGATGTGCCTTTGGCTACTTTGATTGAGAAAAATAGCGACCCCGTAGATGTGAATTTTGTCTCGTGAAACCATTTTAACAACAATACTTATAGAGGTAATTTTAATCCCAGGCCTTTTCCTGAAAATTGCTCTAATAATTATGGTAATTCCTATGGTAAATCTTCTTATAATAATAGGAACCCCTCTGATCTTGAAAATAATATTGAAGAATTTATCAATGCTCAAAAAGCTTTCAATACTACAATAGAAGAAAAGTTGAATAAGATTGATGATATGTCTAGGAGTATTGATAGAATTCCGCATGACGTAGAAAATCTCAAGATTAAACTTTTCCACCTAAGGTTGATATTAGTGAATCAATTAAATCTTTATATGTTTCTAGGGATGAAAGTAAGAAAAGAACCGCTATGCTTAGAGCCAAAAGAGAATTTTTAGAGCGAGCAGTTTCTACTGATTGCTTTCATAAAAATGATGAAGATCTTAAAATGATTGGTGTTTCTTCCATCGATTCGTTGTTTAGTAAAATTAAAATTGATGACAAAGGGACTAAAGAAGAGTCAACTTTAGCTAGAGGGCGTCCCGATAATTCGGAGGGTGAAAATCTTGATGAGAAAATTGATAAAAGTGGGTTTGGAGAGGTCAAAACTTTAACTAGTGATGTGCCCACTCTTTTGGATTACAAAGACTTTAATTGTGATAATTTCTCTTTGATTGAATGTATTTCTTTGTTTAAATCGATGATAAATTCACCCCATGCTTATGAAAAAAATAAAGCTTTTACTAAACGTGTCGTAGATGCCATGACGAAAGCTTTAGAAGAAAAGTTGGAATTAGAGATTTCAATTCCTAGAAAATTACATGATGAATGGGAACCTACTATCAAATTCAAGATAAAAAATTATGAGTGCTTTGCTTTATGTGATTTGGGTGCTAGTGTTTCCACAATTCTGAAATATTTATGTGATGTGCTTGGTCTTACCGATATTCAAGAATGTTCCCTCAATTTGCACTTGGTGGATTCTACTACTAAAAATCCTTTGGGAAGAATTAATGATGTTATTATTCTTGCAAATAGGAACTATGTTCCCATAGATTTTATTGTTCTTGATATTGCTTGCAATCCGTCTTGTCCTATTATACTTGGTAGACCATTTTTACGCACTATAGGTGCCATGATCGATATGAAAGAAGGGATATTAAATTTCAATTTCCACTAAGAAAAGGCATGGAACACTCCCCTAGAACAAGAATTAATCCACCATATGAATCAGTCATGAGGTCATCCTATGGATCAAAAACTAAAGATGACAATACTTGAATCTATGCATTATGCCTAGCTAGGGGCATAAAACAATAGCGTTTGTTGGGAGGCAACCCAATGAATATATTTTTTTGCCTTTTTCTTTCTATTATTGAGTGTTTGCAAAATTATGCTACTGTTATGATTGTGTTTTTATGTTTTAATTAGTGTTTGTGCCAAGTAAAGCCTTTGGAATTATGTTGGGTGATAGTTGATTTGATCTTGTTGAAAAACAGAAACTTTTGCGCCCAGTAAAAGAATTGTTAAAATTTACAGAAGCACGATAAAATTCTGAATTTTTAAACAATATTAGTATACAAATTTCCTATGTTTCCCTAATTTTTCAGATTTTTTGGAGTTACAGAAGTATACAAGTTTCTAGATTACTAGATACTGTTCTATTTTTGACAGATTCCATTTTCTTTGCGTAGTGAGCTTATTTTGATGAATCTATGGATTGTATCGGGGGGGTATATGCCATGGTGAAGTTAGAATACATTAGGTATAATGCAAAAATAAAATATGAATGTGTTTGCAACTGTACTTATAGTAGTGATTTGCTTTATTATACTAACGGATCTCGAGAAGGTTTTGTTAAGTTTTGTGTGATTGAAGTTTTGAAGTTTTGGGTGGGATCATGATAGATGAAGGAATGATGAGTGTAAAGAGCCTAAGCTTGGTGATGCCCCATGGAACCGCAAGATAATATTCAAGGAGAACCAAGCAACTAAGCTTGGGAATTCCCCGGAATGCATCCCCTCTTTCTTCTAACGACCATTGGCATTTTACTTGGAGCTATATTTTTATTCATCACATATCATGAGTTTTGGTTGGAGCATATTGTATTATATGAGTTTGTGCTTGTTTTGATTTTTATTTTGTGTCATATATCCTTGTCGGACACACCTATTTGAGAGAGCCAAAATTATGCTATGATTTGAAAGAATTGCTCTATGTGTGCTTCACTTAAAAATTCGGAGCTATGGAATTGCTCTAGTGCTTCACTTATATCTTTTTGAGCACGGTGTACTTTAATGTTTTTGAAGAAATGCTCTCATGCTTCACTTAGATATATTTGAGAGTTAGTAAATTTCTGAAGAAATTCTCTCATGCTTCACTTATATTATTTTGAGAGATGAAATTTTTTATGCTCATGCTCTTCACTTAAATTTATTTGAGCTTATCAAAAGCAATTGCAACTTATGAAATTAGTCCCAAAGTGAGAGATATTCAAGAGGGATATAATAGAAACTTTCATGAAGATCATTATACAAATTAAACTTGATTCTTTGTAATAGTTTTGAGATATGATGATAGTAATATATGAGTCATGTTGGTGAGCACTTATGCTTTAGTAAGAATATTGGTGTTAAGGTTTGTGATTCCCTATGCAAGAACGAAATTCAATAGTTATGAAACGAAATTATATTCTACTTATGGTGCATTATTCGGTGTTAGTTATGCTTAGTGCTCGCTTATGTGATTTTTTGTTTCTTGGTTCTCAATCTATTTGCTAGCGTCCACTTGTACTAAGTAGAAATACTACTTGTACATCCAAAATCTTTAAACCCAGTTTTCCATATGAGTCCACCATACCTACCTATATGCGGTATTTTCATGTCGTTCTAAGCAAATTTGTATGTGCCACATCTAATTTTCAAAATGAATTTCCTTTTTGTGTGATCGTACCACTGATGTAGCGGCAAGGGGTGGCCAATATTTTCCATGCTAGATGTGTTATTCTCAATATGAGTGTTTATTCACTTGTTTTGCACGAGAGTATGGCGGTAATAGGGATGCCCAGTCCCGAAATGAAAAAGAAATTTACTTTATGTTGTCAAATAATAAATTCCTTGCAAAGTGTTGGTACGGTGGGCACCCATGGATACGACTAGGCATGGATTGTGAAAGAATGGTGGAAAAAGGAATAAACTTTATTTTATGTTTGGGAACCGCTTATGATATATCTAGCATGGAAAGTGTTGGGAATTACTCGGTCATTTTGGTTGACGGGAAAAGTATGCTCTCAAATTTTTTTATCTCTCAATTTTTGCTTTGAGCTCACCTCTAAAAATCCCTACTTCCCTCTACGAAGGGCTTATCTATTTACTTTATGCAATTTTCATTTTTATTTGAGTCTCCATCTTCTCTTATAAAGCCCCAACTAGGGACCACTAGTGTTGATATTTTGAAAGACATGGTTGCTTGTTGATACGCTTGAGTATTGAAATCTTCATGTCAAAACTTGACTATTGCTTTGAACTATATAAAAGTACAAATGTGCGTGATACAAAAGAAAAGAATGTGTGATGAACATGTTAGGCAACATTCCACATCAAAAATTCAGTTTTGATCATTTACCTCTCGAGGACGAGCAGGAATTAACTTTGGGGATGCTGATACCTCTCCAACATCTATATAATTTTTGATTGTTCCATGCTGTTATATTATCATTCTTGGATGTTTTATATTAATTTTATAGCAACTTTATATCATTTTTGGGGACTAACCTATTGACATAGTGCCCAATGCCAGTTGCTGTTTTTTGCTTCTTTTTTACTTCACCAAATATCAGTACCAAACGGAGTCGAAACACCACGAAACTTTTTGGAGATTTTTTCTGGACCAGAAGACACCATGTGGGCCAAGAAAGTACCAGAGGGTTGTGCCCCCCACGTAACCCCCCTGCACCACCTCTTCACCCTAAAAGTTCCCAAATAATCCAAAAACCCTAGGGGAGTCGACGAAACACAATTCTAGCCGCCGCATGTTCCAGAACCACGAGATCCAATCTAACACCATCAGAGAGGGGTTCATCATCCTCATTGGTGCCTCTTCGATGATGCGTGAGTAGTCCACCATAGACCTAAGGGTCTGTAGGCAGTAGCTAGATTGCTTCCTCTCTCTCTTTTGATTCTCAATACAATGGTCTCTTGGAGATCTATTTGATGTAACTCTTTTTTGCGGTGTGTTTGTTGGGATCCAATGAATTTGAGTTTATGATCAGATCTATATCCATGAATATTAATTTGAGTCTTCTCTGATCTCTTATATGCATGATTATTTATAGCCTCATATTTCTTCTTCGAATCTTTGGTTTAGGTAGGCCAACTAGATCGATTTTTCTTGCCAAGGGAATAAGTGGTTTGTGATGGGTTCGATCTTGCAATGTTCTTTCGCAGTGACAGAAGGTGCAGCAAGACACACATGTATCGTTGCTATTGAGGATAACAAGATGGGGTCTATTCCTACATGAATAGATCTTGTCTCCATCATGTCATCATTCTTATTACATTACTCCATTTCTCCATAAACTTAATACACTAGATGCATGTTGGATAGTGGTCGATGCGTGGAGTAATAGTAGTAGATCCAGGCAGGAGTTGGTCTACTGATCTTGGACGTGATGCCTATATATTGATCATTGCCTTAGATATTGTCATAATAATTCAATCTTCTATCAATTTCCCAACAATAATTTGTTTACCCACCATGTGCTATTTCTCGAGAGAAGCAAGTAGTGAAATCTACGCCCCCGGGTCTATTCTTTATTATATTTGCCTTGAGATCTATTCTTATTCACTTTTATTTTTAGATCTATATTTCTAAAAAACCCAAAAATACCTTGCTGTGCTTTTTATTACTTATTTTATTTTGCGTCTTATCGAGATCTATTTATCCAATCAACTGCAAAACAATTTATCTTTTAACCGAGGAGGGATTGACAACCCCTCTTACTTGTCAGGTTGCAAGTATTTGTTCTTTGTGTGCAGGTACCGTTTACATAGTCTTGGTTGGTCCTCCTATTAGATTGATACTTTGGTTTCATAACTGAGGGAAATACCTATCGTAGCTGTGCTGCATCATCCCTTCCTCTTTGGGGAAATACCGACGTAGTTCCAAGCGACATCAGGACCCACCAGGTCAAATCGTACATAGCGTTACCTGACTGGTCGCAAACATGTACGCACATAGCAGTCGATCGGTCTCTCTACAGTGATGAACCAGGGCCAAGTAAAGATCGGCACGTGTCATAGTAGAGCCGCCGACGTAGCATGTCACGCAGTCCCATCTATATCGTGTACACTACGTACATGCGCGCTACAAGAAAGTAAATATGGTGATGTACGTACATATGGGCGGGGTCTCGAACGTGTACATCAACGGTGTCCTGTTCATCGACAACCAACTGACTGGGTTGAAACGGACAAAACATGGTAGTGTTGATCGGGAGGCAACCGACTATGTCAAAATGTGTCATGTTCGACGAAACAGGTGAAATGGGGTCTGGCGTACATCGAAATGGAGGAAACGACCTTCTATCCGACTGCCTATGGTCGAAACGAGATCCTGTTCATAGGGAGGGGTCTGCTGTACCGCAAAACGGAGGAAATCGACTTCTGTTCGAGCGCCTACGGTCGAAATGGGGTCCTGTTGATCGGGAGGGGTCTAGCATAGCGCAAAACGAAGGAAACAGACTTCTGTACGAGCGCCTACAGTCGACTAGGGTCCTGTTCATCGGGAGGGTGTGACGTACTACAAAACGGGACTCTGATAACCCAAAAGTATAGGGCATCACAACCGTTTTCGAGGGTAGAGTATTCAACCCAAATTTATTGATTCGACACAAGGGGAGCCAAAGAATATTCACAAGTATTAGCAGCTGAGTTATCAATTCAACCACACCTGAAATACTTAATATTTGCAACAAAGTATTTAGTAGCGAAGTACTATGGAAGTAACGGTAATGGTGACAAAAGTATCAGTAGTGTTGGATGATATGTGAAAAGATCAATGTGTGAAAAGCTCGTAGGCATTCGATCGGCAATGATAATTGTGTTGGATGATATTCATCATGTAGTAGTCATAACCTAGGGTGACACAGAACTAGCTCCAATTGATCAATATAATGTAGGCATGTATTCCGTATGTAGTCATACGTGCTTATGGAAAAGAACTTGCATGACATCATTTGTCCTACCCTCCCGTGGCAGTGGGGTCCAAGTGGAAACCAAGGGATATTAAGGGATCCTTTTAATAGAGAACATGACTAAAGCATTAGCACTTAGTGAATACATGAACTCCTCAAACTACGGTAATCATCATAAAGAATCCCAACTATTCTCACCTTGGGGTATGCGGATCATAACTCGTAATAGGTGTCTACAACTTGCAAGATAGGATCAAGAACACAAATATATTCATGATAACATAATAGGTTCAGATCTAAATCATGGTACTCGGGTCGTAGTGACAAGCATTAAGCATAGCAAAGTCATAGCAACATCAATCTCAGAACATAGTGGATACTAGGGAACAAACCCTAACAAAACTAACTTGATTACATGATAAATCTCATCCAACCTATCACTGTCTAGCAAGCCTACGATGGAATTACTAACGCACGACGGTGAGCATCATGAAATTGGTGATGGAGGAAGGTTGGTGATGATGATGGCGACGAATCCCCCTGTTCGGAGCCCCGAACGGACTCCAGATCAGCCCTTCCGATGAAGAACAGGAGGCGGCGGCGGCTCCGTATTGTAAAATGCGATGAATCCTTCTCTTTGTTTTTTTCTCCGTGAATAGTTACTTATACAGTTGGAATTAGGGTCGGAGGAGCTGCAGGGGGCCCACAAGCCTACAGGGCGCGCCCCATGGGGTGGGCGCGCCCCAAAGGCTTGTGGCCGCCGGGTGGCCCCCTCTGGTTGATTCTTGCGCCAATATTTTTTATATATTCCAAAAATATTATCTGTAAATTTTCAGGTCAATCCGTGAACTTTTATTTCTGCACAAAAATAAAACCATGGCAATTTTGTTCAAAACATTGTTAGTCCGGTTTAGTTCCATTCAAATCATGCAAGTTAGAGTCCAAAATAAGGGCAAAAGAGTTTGGAAAAGTAGATACTATGGAGACGTATCAACTTCCCCAAGCTTAACTTATTGCTTGTCCTCAAGCAATTTAGTTGATAAACTAAAAGTGACAAAGAAAAACTTTTACAAACTCTGTTTGATCTTATTGTTGCAAATATGTATAGCCAGTATTCAGGTTTTCAGCAAAGATTATGAACTAACCATATTCACAATAACATTTAGGTCTCACATTTACTCATCAATGGCATAATCAACTAGCAAGCAATAATAATAAATCTCGGATGACAACACTTTTTCAAAACAATCATGATATGATATGACAAAATGGTATCTCTCTAACCCTTTCTGAGACCGCAAAACATAAATGCAGAGCACTCCCGAAGATCAAGGACTGACTAGATATTATAATTCATGGCAAAAGAGATCTAGTCACACTCATCACTGGTACAGCAAGATGCTATACAAACGGTTTTTAACCCCTTTCCGCAATGATGTTCTGAACCATCACCTAGTGAGTGACTGCGATAGGGGGGTCCTTCCAACACAACCCAGAAACCATCGGGGATATGCCCTCCTGGCACACATGCTCGGCAAAATGAGGTAGTGTGCGGCCGGCGAGCTATCACCTAGTGAGTGACTGCAAATATGGTTATATGGCCGGCAAAATGAGGTAGTTTCCGTTCGTATATACATCCCACATAGTCACTCCAAGGAAAATGTTTCCGTTCACATGTACATCACACACAATTTCCCCCGTTAAATCATTTGTGATACCGTTGCCATTGCACACGATATAAAAAAATTATCATTTGCGTTATTGAATGCATCCCACACGGTGCATAGAAGAAACTGCATGGCAAAGGTTGTCCATCACACACAGTTTTTATGTGGTAAACGTTTGTGCAAGGTGGCCTAGCGCAAACAGTTTTCAAGAGGATGTCGTGTGTGATTGTTCATTGATCCAACACGGTTCATTCCTAGAAACTGTGTGTGTTGCCTGAGGTCATCGCCCACCGTGTTTTCGGAATAACTGTTTGCAATAGAAAAACCCAATTAGCAGGCTAATTGGCCATTAGCAGGCTAATTGGCCATTAGCAGGCTAATTGCCCTATTATTAATAATCCATTTATTAATCTAATTGACATCCATATTAAGCACATAATATATTTCATTTCCATATTAAGGAAGCATGATTTCATAATTGAAATACATCAGAGTACAACATGATATAGCTTCAGCACTCAGCTACCCCATTACACAACTACACCAGCACCAAGTTTCACATGCAACATCTAGAACCTTTCGAAATTAGCATCATAGACAGTACATAGACAGATGCATCTCATTTGGAAAACTCCTGAAGCGGAAGGCGAATATTGAGCCTTCATTCATGTTGAAGGTCTTTGCAACTTTAGGCTA
The DNA here is from genome assembly GCF_018294505.1 of Triticum aestivum. Taxonomy (NCBI): domain Eukaryota; kingdom Viridiplantae; phylum Streptophyta; class Magnoliopsida; order Poales; family Poaceae; genus Triticum; species Triticum aestivum. Next base: position 78,835,165 of record NC_057800.1, read on the forward strand.
GTGCCTATGGATGATTCACCATCCATCCTTCATCCTCTTCAGGAACACTTCAATATGGAACCCTGGGTGTTTTATGAAAACCTTCCTCGCCTCCTGACCATAGAAGTGGTTTGAGAGGTAATCATTAGTGAACTGGTTTGGAAAGGCCTAAAAACAAGGATGTGCATAAATATCTTCCCTATATTGGAAATGGGGCAAAGGAATAAAAAAGGCAAGGTATAATAGTTAGTACCATCTTGTAGTGAACTGATGTCTTCTTCATTGTGCAGACAAAGATCTTGTTGTTTTTGTCGCTAATTTCTTTATCCTAACAATCTTTTTGAGTTTCTTGACTGGATTGATATTCATGGACAACTCATTTCCTCATATGCAAAAAGGGTCGAACAGTGGGTTAAAACCTCCGACAGCAGGACCTACATGTGCAATACCAAATTGTTAAAAACCTAAATATTAGAATGGTTCCTGCAATTGCACAATAATATTAATGTTCTATTAGATAACGGACCATGCACGTGCTAACCTCGATTGTAAACTTCAGTGCTTCCCATTGTTTCCCTGCAACACATATAAGGTAGTTAGTCATCAGGTTAAGTGAGGGTTCGCATGCTATCAGTAAAATATGTTGATGAAAAATAAGCACATTGTAGATTCATCAAATTAATTCAAGCCACATGGAAAACTTAAGAACTAGGAAATATAGCACTTGTATATGTTTCTCATGTATTAAGTGTAGCCTAATTCGATTTATTCCTCACATGCACAACAATACAAAATTCTACCCATGACAGTTGGACATCGCATTGCAGAATTGAACCAAGAAGTTAACTAAACACCACAACAAATGAACCAAACATTAACTGAGCACCACATTGCACGATATAACATAGTCCTAATAGAAGATCGGACAGTTAACCAAACCAAGCATGCTTAACAACTTGGAAAATTAGCAATTGTATTTGTTTCTCATGTATTTAGTACAACCAAATTCAATTTATTCCTCACATGGTATACAATAACAAAATGCACCCACAACAATTGAACATCGTATTGTAGAATTGAACCAAAACAGTTAACTAAACACCACAATGAATTAACCAAACGTTAACTGAGCACCACATTGCAATATAACATACTCCTAATAGAAGATCAGACAGTTAACCAAACCAAGCATGCTTAACAAATTGGAAATATAGCAATTGTATTTGTTTCTTGTATTTAGTACAGCCAAATTTGATTTACTTCTCACATGGTATACAATAACAGAATGCACCCACAACTATTGAACATCGCATTGCAGAATTGAACCAAATAGTTAACTAAACACCACAACAAATGAACCAAGCGTTAACTGAGCACCACATTGCACAATGTATAACATACTAGAAGATCAGACAGTTAACCAAACCAAGCATGCTTGACAACTTGGAAATATAGCAATTGTATTCGTTTCTCATGTATTTTGTAAAGATAAATTTGATTTATTTCTCACATGGAAGACAATACAAAATTGCAGCTTGAAGAATTGAACATCACATTTGCAGAATTGAACCAAATAGTTAAGTAAAGACAACAACTAATTAACTAAACATTTAATAAGTGAGCACCACACTGCATGCCATATAGAACATACACACTAGAGCAACAGATTGCATGGTAAAATTAGATAGCACAATTCACTAGAATTTGTTAAGGAAAGGCAGGTGCAGCACACGCAACGGGTAAACCGGGCATGCTTAACCGGCGTAGCTAGCAAATACCAAGGTGCTCCTCCAAGATCTGGGGGTCGGCACGAATGGCAGCCATCACGATCTCATCCGCGCATTCGGCCGCGATTTGCTTCTCCGCTGCCAAATGCTCCTTGAGCTCCTGGCTATACTGCGTGCACCATGGCATAGGACGGTGCTTATTTTGTGGAGGGGTTGGTGATTTGGGTGGAAGGTGTCGCACCGGCGGTCGGGGGATATGGGATGTGGAAGGAGGAGGAGGATGAGGGTTGGGTGTGGATTACCTGCCTGGATAGATGAGGTCGAGCAGCGTGAAGGAGGGTCATCGGCGAGGAGGCGGCGCTGCAAGCAAGGAGTGAAGGTTTAAACTTGGAAAGGAAGGCAGAAACAGGGGAAATGTGGCTTTTGGTAAGGAGGAGGGGGCGGGGAGGTAGACATTTTCGCGGAAGACGGAAATTTTGAATCGGTTCAGCGAAAAAACTAGCGCGCAAAGTGTCATCAAACAAGATCCCTTATTCAGAACTGTGTGCGATATGTGAACATCACAAATGATTTAGATAGGTTAACCCGTGTGTGATGAGTTGAACGTAAAAAAATTGGTTCAAATTTCCCTAGTTACAGTGGTCATCCACATCATTTCATAATTTGGGTACACAAAGGAGACTTCAACACACCCACACTTCTTAATCGAGCAAGTTCAACAATTAAACAGAGCTAGCTGACCTGAACATTACTCTAACAAATTAAAGACCGACACTCTTAATTAAACAAACCAAAGAGTACTACTACGGTTGGTGCTCGTCGATCTCCGCCGCCTCCTCCATGTCCAGCTCGCGCCCGACGGTCTCCTGGGGAAGGGGACCCATGGCATCCATCGCACCATACTCGGCAAGCATCTCGCCATCCACGTCTGCCATCTCTTTGGAAAAGGCCTCCACAAGCTAGGCGTGGGCGGTCGCGATCTGGGCTTGGACGGGCTCCGTCGTGGCAAGGTATGCGGCGAAGGAATGGACGACTGCTCGAACACTCTCGGCGATTGCCAACTCTTCGGCCGTGGGTTGCTGACCGTTGTCGGAGAAGCTTCATTTGATTTGTGCGGTGACCTCCATGAGCTGGGCATGCGCGGCCTCGACATGGTCGTGGGTGGCCTCCATTAGGGCTAAGGATGCCACTACATAACGGACAGCTTCTGTGCCGCTCTCGCAAGTTGCTATCCACGAGGCAGATGTTGCTGCCACCAGCTGAGAAGCAACAACGGCCGTTTGGGCTGCCTTGGCCGCTCGGTCGCAGATTGCGGCCGCGCTCATGCATCTTGTTAGCACGTGCATGGCGGCTGCGGCCGTGCTCTCACCGGAGTGGGCCACCGAAGTTGACCTCACGACGCGGGTCCACGTCCCCATCTTTCACCAGTGATGATTGAATAGTGAAATGAAATTTGGGGAGCGAGCTAGTGTGCTTGACACGCCAGTTGTGTACTGTAGCCGACACACCTTCTCGCATAAGCTATATGCGTACTACACCGACGGTGCTCCAGGATATTTTATACAGCATCTCACACGGTTGGTGATAACAAACTGTGTGGGATCTACTTGATTTTTCATCTTGATTTGAATTACATAATGGGGTCACAGCGGAAATGGATGGTGTTTGAATTGCTAGAACTTTTTATCTACAGTGAACATGCAACTATATGTGTGTCATAAATTTTTTGGAATTATTCAGGGTTCCTTTGGACATTTTATACATTAAATTGGGTTTCTAGCCATTTCAGGTGCACAATTCAAAATTAAACTACATGCACATGCTCCGGTGCACCAACATGGGTTGTAAAATCATATATGTGTCCATGGGTTTATGGTTATGTTCCATGCAAGAAATGGGAATGAATTCTGAACACCACGGCATCGTGGCTCTCCAGCAAACATTGAGGTACTTGCTTTTGTAATTCTAGTAAATCCAAAACCCATCTAAAATTCATGAACCTTGACATGCTATCATGGAATGGCATCAACATGCTGGGGTAAAAAATATTATCACATTTGGGGCAGGTTCTGGTATAAGATTCTCACAAGAAGCCTCATGGTTCCATTAGGGAAATGTGTCACCTTTGTGGACAAAACGATATTCGTTGCCTCTTCTTCCTTTCAAATTTTTTTATAGTGTCAGCATAGAACAAGAGGAGTGTCGTGTAATTTTTTAGATATTTTCGGGGATCATTTGGACATTTGTATACGTTAACTGGGTTTTCTAGGCATTTACGTGCATAATTCAAAATTGAACTACATGCACATGCTCCAGTCCATAAAAACGGGTCGCAAAATCAAATGTTTGTCCTTGGTTGCAAACTTAGGTCAGATGCAAGAACTGAGAATGAATGTCAAACACCTTGACACCGTCGCTTGGATGCTAACATTGAGATACATGGTTTTAAAATTCTAGTAAATTGAAAACCCATCTGAAATTCTTGAAACTTGACATGATATCATGGAACAACACCGACATGCCATGGTAAAAATAGTCTCATTTGGGGCAGGTTTGGGTATAAGCTTCTCGCAAACCAGAGCTTCTCTCACAACAAGCCTGATGGTTTCGGTAGGGAACGTTCCACCTTGTGGGACGAAATGATATCTGTTGCCTCTTCTTACTTTCAAATTTTATCTCGTGTCAACATAGAACAACACGAGCGTTGTCTCAATTTTTGGGATTTTTCGAGGTTCGCTTGGACATTTTTATACATGAACTGAGTTTTCTATGCATTCATGTGCATAATTCAAATTTGAACTACATGCACATGCTCCAGTTCATATAAATGGGTTCAAAATTGGAATGTTCCTCCTTTGTTACAGGCTTAAGTCCCATGCAAGAAATGAGAATGAATGTCCAGCACCTTGCCACCATCGCTCAGCCGCTAACATTGAGATACAAGGTTTTTAAATTCTAGTAAATCTAAAATGCTTCTGAAATTTATGAAACTTGACATGCTAGCACGGAACGGAATCAACATGCAGTGGTAAAAATATTGTCCCATTTGGGGCAGGTTGGGGTATATAAGCTCCTCACATACTAGAGCTTCTCACAACAAGCCTCATGGTTACAGTAGGGAACATTTCACCTTTCTGGACAAAACGATATCCGTTGCCTCTTCTTGATTTCATTTTTTTTCTAGTGTCGACATAGAACAACATGAGTGTTGTGTTAATTTTAAATACCATGGCACTGTTGATTGCATGCTTAGAGCATCTCCAACAGAAGCGCTATATAAGCGACGTGCGGTATAAAAGCTGCTTTTAGCGCGCGTGGACCCGATTTGGAGCCTCCAGCAGCCGCACAAAAAGCACGCGCACTATAACTAATGCAGTGCGTCCGTTCACGTGCGCTGCAAACTCTGGGCTGCTGCAGATGGGACCGCTTGATTGGGACCGCTGGAGTCACATGCGCAGCATATTTTACAGCGCTTGTTGGAGCAAACGTCTTCTAGTGCCCTAAAAAAATTACCTGCGTGCTGTAAACCCTTTTTTTGGGCACCGGGCATTGTGCGGCTGTTGAAGATGCTCTTAGGTCCCATGCAAGAAAGGGGAATGAATTTCAAGCACCAGGGCACTGTTGATTGCTGGCAAAATGTTGAGATACTTTTGTATTTTAAATTCTAGTAAATCCAAAACTCATCTGAAATTCATGAAACTTGGCATGCTATCATGGAATGGCACCCCACATGCTGTGGTATTTTTAATGTCCATTTTGAGAGAAGGCACGCTCGAATAATAGCCAACCAAGGCATTTTGAAACAAATAATTGCCATTGTAACATCGCAAACATTTTAGGTAGAACACCCATATGTAAACCAACAGCTTCCCCAGTAAGCCAAGGGAAAATGTGTCAAGCAGGATTTGTGCAGGTCTTGATCACAAACGTTTTAGATAGAACACCTGTATGCAATGTGAGAGCTATGGTCTTCCACAGTAAGCCAAGGGAAAATTTGCCGCGCGGGATTTGTGCATCTCTTCAAAGCAAACGGTTCAGATTGAATAAGGTATGCAAAGCTAGACTTCGATGGTAAGCCAAGAGAAAATTTGGCAAGCAAGATTTGTACCCCCCTTCAATGCAAACGGTTTTTTTGGATGACTCGTGTGCAACCACGTACAGCCAATTTGGTAAGATTTGCATCTGCAAATTGGGTATATTGCCATTTGTCAAACTGGAAAGATTGACATTTGTTGATCTAGAAATATTCCCATTTGTCAATCCTTGTAACACTATGTTTTGTCAAAATATGTAGCTAAAAATCACTAGCACTATCTAATTTTTGCAACTAAAATTCAGTAATTAAGCATAGATTTCATTCATAGATTAAGTAGTCATTCTTAATTTATACAAACAGTTCAACTTGACAGCTGAACCGACCAAACTTTTCCCCAATTGTTGCCAACCACGTATTGAAATAGCTAGTTCAATTGTATATACTAGCTAATTATAAGTACGTTGTACAGTTCCACCACATCTATAGTTAGATGAACTGAAAAAATAGCCCCTAAATACTACTACTACTACGGAGGGGCTTTGTACTACTTTTGGCAGCCTCTCCTCTACTGAGCGCGCTCACTAAGAGGAAGAGGAGGAGGAGCCTATCGATGAGCTGGACAACTGCAATACGGTGCCTACCGCTGCTGCACCTTCCGCGACGCTCACCTCGAGCGCCCTTTGCCGCTCCAGACGACCCCTCTCGAAGCGGCCGAACTGCTCATAGATCTCCTGATTCCTCGCCTCTGCATGGGCGTGTGTGGCGGCCATGGCTGCGGTAAGGCTCTTTGCGTGCTCAACGAGGCGCTCCTCCTCCCGTAGGAACTCAATGTAGCGCGCGAGGTCGCTGACACACATGCGGGCCACCACCTTCGCCTCCCTCCTTTGGGCGGCTGTGGTGGAGCGGGTGATGGTCCCGGCGGTCGATAGTGGGCTCGCGGCAACAGCGGCCGATGATGGGGTGGTGGCCATGACCACCAGCTCCCGCCTTTGGGCCACGGTGGTGGAGCGGGTGATGGCCACGGTGGCCGGTAGTGGGGTAGCGACCATGACGGCCACCTCCTGCCTTCGGGCCGTCGCGGTGGAGCGGGCGATGGCCCTGGCTTTTGACAGTGGTGTGGTGGCAACGGCGGATGACAACAGCTGCCGACGGGCATGTGGTGGGTGTTCCGTGCACACCCAATAGGGACGCCACACACACTACATGACGCCGGGGACTATGCCACTGCCATGGTGTAGCATCCCAGATGGAGATGTCCTCTGATGACGGCGGAGTGGTTGAGCGACGACGATGGACCGGTGCCATTGGCGATTGCGAGGGAAGCAGACGAAATAAGCTACAAGGAGGGAGGTGAAAATGGGACGCATGACTCGCCGACCGTGAAGGTTTATATAGTAGGCTGGTAAGCATTGGGATTTTGGGGGATTTCACCGAGTCGGGCGGGAAGCTTGCGCGGGAATGGGCTCACCACCATTTGGCCAAAAGAATGCCCCCACGCGCTGCTCAAGCTTGCGCTCAAAGCCGTCTGCAGTAGCGGGGTGACAAGATGTGCGAGAGGAGGAAGAAAGGACATGTACACATACGATTAACAAAAATAACGTTTGTGATTTAATTACCTACTATACCCCCGTCCTGGTTTATACGTATGATTTAAATAATAAAACACGAATGCATGTTGCCAAAGATTATATCATTGGATTCATATTTGAACATAGTTTCTAGTTATATTTTTTCTGTAACATGCATTAACATATTCGAACATACCCCCGTCCTCGTCTTTGAGGGAAATATCTTAGTCTTAGCATCCTTCAGATTCTTCATAGTGATAATATGATAATAATCCCAAGTGACTCTACAAATATAGCTATGCTCCCCGGCAACGGCGCCAGAAAAAGGTCTTGATAACCCATAAGTATAGGGGATCGCAACAGTTTACGAGGGTAGAGTATTCAACCCAAATTTATAGATTCGACACAAGGGGAGCCAAAGAATATTTGAAGGTACTATCAGCTGAGTTGTCAATTCAACCATACCTGGAGATTAATTATCTGCAGTGAGTAATCAATAGCAAAGTAATATGATAGCTTTGATAATAGTAGCAGTAGCAATGGTAACGGTAACAGTGATAGCAGTAATTTTGTAGCAAGTGTAACATTGATGATAGAAGTAGTAACTTAGCAAGAACAATATAAGACAAATTCGTAGGCATTGGATCGGTGACTTGTTGGATGGCATTCATCATGAGACAGTTATAACCTAGGGCGATACATCACTAGCTCCAGTTCATCGATATAATGTAGGCATGTATTCCGTAAATAGTCATACGTGCTTTATTAAAAGAACTTGCATGACATCTTTTGTCCTACCCTCCCGTGGCAGCGGGGTCCATATTGGAAACTAAGGGATACTAAGGCCTCCTTTTAATAGAGAACCGGAACAAAGCATTAACACATAGTGAATACATGAACTCCTCAAACTATGGTAATCACCGGAAGAAGTCCCGGTTATTGTCACTCAAGGGTTACCAGATCAGAACATGTAGTAGGTGACTATAAGTTGCAAGATCGGATCTAGAACATGAATATAATGGTGATAACATAAACGATTCATATCTGAAATCATGGCACCCGGGCCCAAAGTGACAAGCATTAAGCATGGAAAGTCATAGCAACATCAATCTAAGAACATAGTGGATACTAGGGATAAAGCCCTAACAAAACTAACTCGATTACATGATGAATCTCATCCAACTCCTCACCGACCAGTGAGCCTACGGAGAAATTACTCACTCCCGATGGGGAGCATCATGGAATTGGCGATGGAGAAGGGTTGGTGATGACGAAGAACGAAGATCCCCCTCTCTGGAGCGCCAAACGGACTCCAGATCTGCCTCTCGGAGGAAGAACAGGGCTTGGCGGTGGCTCCGTCTCATGGATCACGATAATTCTTTCTCCCTGATTTTTTCTCCAAAAATAGGATTTTAGAGCGTCCGCTTCAGGGTCTGCGGGGCCACCAGGTGGGGACAACCCACCTGGGCGCGCCAGGAGAGGGGGGCATGCCCTGCTGGGTTGTGCCCACCCAGGTGCCCCTCTCAAGTAGGTCTTGGCTCTAGAAATTCTTATATATTATATAAAAATTCCTCGTGAAGTTTCGTTCCATTCCGAGAACTTTTATTTCTGCACAAAAACAACACCATGGTAGTTCTGCTGAAAACAGCGTCAGTCCAGGGTTAGTTTCATTCAAATCATGCAAATTAGAGTCCAAAACAAGAGGAAAAGCGTTAGGAGAAGTAGATACGTTGGAGGCGTATCAACTCCCCCAAGCTTAAACCATTGCTTGTCCTCAAGCAATTCAGTTGATAAACTGAAAGTGAAAAATAAAAACTTTTACAAACTCTTTTGATCTTGTTTGCATAAATAAGCGTAAACAACACCCAGGTTTTCAACCAACATTATAACTAACCATGCCGACAATAACTATTAAAGATTATATTAACTCATATTAATGACACAATCAGCTAGCAAGCAATAATAAGACATCTCAAATGGCAACACATTGTCAAAACAACCATGATATAATATGACAATAGTGGTATCTCGCTAGCCCTTTCTGAGACCGCAAAACATAAATGCAGAGCACCTCCAAAGTCTAAGCAGCGACTAAACATTGTAATTCATGGTAGAAAAGATCCAGTCATGATGCACCCAACATTAGCTACACACAATGCATAAGTCATGACAGCTGTGCTCTCTCAGTTTCTAGCGCTTGTTTCAGAAGGTGATGACACAACATAAAAGTAAATAGAAAGTCCCTTCACAGAGGGAAGAACTGATTTGCAGAGGTGCCAGAGCTCAAGTTTTTAAAACAGAGATAAATGATATTTTGAGACATGCACCATTCTCATTTACTACCCGATTATCAGTTATCAATATCTCCCATGCTAAGCAAGCTAGTGGTGGTTCTAAAGCGATAAAAGTAAAGGTTTTGACTCCATTGGGAGTTTTTGTTTGATTATTCGAGCGATTAACTCTTTTTGTATTGTGAAGTTTGGGACTGGGCATCCCTATTACTGCCCTTTTCTCGTGCGATGGCGAGTGAATAAACACTCTACCTGAGAATAACCCGCTTAGCATGGAAGATGCCGACCACCTCATGTTGTTCCATGAACGATCCAGGCACGCAAAACAAATATTTTTTAGAAGTTTTTAGAGGTGGCACATGCAAATTTACTTAGGACGGTAGGGTAATACCACATATAGGTAGGTATGGTGGACTCATCTAGAATAACTTTGGGTTCAAGGTTTTTTGATGTACAAGTAGAATCCCCACTTAGTACAGGCGAAGGCTAGCAATTAGATTGAGAAGCGGCCAGCTAGAGAGCAACAACGATCATGATCATGCATTATGCATAAGTAACATTGGACACTAGCATGAGTAGGATATGAACACCATGAACATAAATATCATAGAGGCTATGTTGGTTTTGATTCAACTACATGCATGAACATGTGCCAAGTCAAGCCACTTGAACATTCAGAGGAGGATACCATATCATCATACTACATCATGGTCATTTTAACGCAATCTTGTATGCAAGATAAATCATTATTCACTCCCAGCTACTTATGCATGGCATGAGAAACTATAATCTCTAATTGTCATTGCAAACATGTTTAATCATAATGGGCTGAATCATGGATACTAGGTTAAACATATTTACACAAACAGAACAAGTCGAGTTCATACCAGTTTCTCTCTGCCATGGCCAGTTCATCGAATATCGTCATTATTGCCTTTCACTTGCACGACCGAACGATGTGAAAATAATAATAGTGCAAGAGTGCCATGGACTAAGCTGGAATCTGCAAAACATTTTATTCAACAGGAGAAGAGAAGATAAAATGGGCTCTTTATTAGTTCAACAATTATTCATATGAGAGCCATTCAACATTTTCATTGTGGTCTTCTCCTTGGTACAACTCGAATGAAAGAAAACAATTTCAGAGAAATGCACTAAAATATTTTTGGAGTTTTTGGTTTTCTTGAACGAGCAAATAAAAGACAAAAGCAAAAACAAGAAAAACTATTTACACGGCGAAGCTCCCAACAAGCAAGAGAAGAACAAGGAAATCTTTTTGGGTTTTTCTTTTTAATATTACAACTAAGCATGCATAGAAAGTAAAATAGCTACAACTATTTTTTTGATTTTTCTAAAGTTTTTCAAACACACAAGAATAAAGCAAGAAAAATAAATCTAAGCATGGATGATACAATGAAAAAGTGTGAACATCAACAAGATAAATAAGTGGACATGAATGTAATGTCGGTGAGGAACACGTACTCCCCAAGCTTAGGCTTTTGACCTAACTTGGTAGTTGATCAGTAGTCTGGATGGTAGTAGGGATACTGAGGAGCGGACATCCACTGATACCACTACAGAGGCTCCTCCACTGCCTCCTCAGCAGCCTGAGCGCTCCGGTATGCGATGATGTCTGCAGGCATGATCTTATATCCACCCCTAGCAATAGAATCAAACAAAGTAGGGGCAGGCAACGGAATAATATCACGAGTTTCGATGCTAAAACCAGGTCATAAGGGATAGGAATATCAGGATAATCTTGTGCAAGAAAATGATGGTGTTCCATGGTTGCACGGTCTAGATAAACCTTGGTCAGAGGGTAATCATGAGGGCATATCCCAACATTAAAGTGGGCCGCCAAGCGAGTAGCATAAATCCCACCATGGATTTTACCCTGAGATTTATTAAGATGGAGGCGACAAGCCACAATAGCTCCCAAGCTATAGGTGTTGTCACCCTCTAGTGCACGACGCAAAATAGCAAGGTCTGGTGAGCTGAGTGCTCCCACCTTCTCCCTAGCAAGCATTTTGCGATGAAAAGTGCAAAGTAATGAACAGCAGGAAAATGCAAGTCTGCGGTGGTGGTAGCTAACACCCCTCTCTCATCTCCCATGGTCAAAGTACGATAAAATGCCTCAAACCCAGCCAGCCTAGGCTCGGCCATGCTCCCATCAGAAGGGATCAAGCATATGTCACAAAATTCAGTAAGTGGTATCTGATGGTTTTCAGCATAAAAATCAAAGCTAACTTCAGGAGGATTATTCCTAGGCAGGAAAGTAAAGCTCTGAACAAAAATGTTTGTGAGGATTTGGTGTTGTTCACACTCATCTGCAATGAAGTCGGTGAGGCTGGCATTCACAGCATATTGCATGAACTCCTTCAGGATTCCAGCCTCTTCCAGGAACGGGGTGTGCGGCCATTCACATAGTCGTACCTCTGCCAACCTCCGAGGATGGAGATCACTATCAGATGACTCCCCAATAACACCCTTAGAGTTCTTCTTGGAGCCAAACTTCCTAAAGATATTCATGGTTTTCCTATGAACACAATTCTGAAATTTATTAGCCCACAATTTTTTTTAAAAAAACTACACAAAAATGATACCAACTACTCATAGGGATACATAGAGGCCATAGCAAGCATTCAAACTACTTAGAACACTAAGAATTCAACATGCAAGCACATCTACAGCAACACCAAGAGTAGCTAATTATTCAAAATATAAACCACTAAAACAAAAACTAATTGGACAAACGGCGGAATCACATACCAAGGAACAATCTCCCCAAACAGTTTCATAAACGGAGCTTCCAGCAAAGAGATCGAAATCCGTGGGTTTGAGAGCAAGAACATGGGAGAGAGAGCAATGGAGATTTTTTCTGGAGGTAGGTGATGATGTGGCGTGATGCGATAAGTGAGGGGGCCCATGTGGGGACCACAACCCACCAGGGCGCGCCTGGGGGTGCTGGCATGCTTAGGTGGGTTGTGCCCACCTGGTGCACCTCCTCTGATGTTATTTGCACCAAAAGTTCTTAAATATTCAGAAAAAATCATATTAAATTTTCAGGGCATTCTGCGAACTTTATTTTTGGGTGATTTTTTATTGCACTGGAAATTCAGAAAACAGACAAAACATGGCATTTTATTTTATTTAACTAATAAAAACAGAGAATAAAAAGTAGGGACATAAATTAGTGCTTACTAAATTCATCAACTTCATACCGTTCAAAAATGATCCATTAATAAGGTTGATCAAGTCTTATTAACAACCACTTTCGATTAGCATGAAACGGAAGAACTTTCGTAAACCACTAAGTTACCTAAATGGGGATATGAATGCCCCCAACAATAAGCATTTCATATTTCTTTTCGACAGTAGGTAGAGGTATTTGAAAACTTCCAATAGTGATTGTCAAAGACTTTTCAATAACGTTAATACCATTCACTTGGAATTGTTTATTCGAAAAGTGCATCGTATGCTCATTACCATTCATATGAAAAGTGACCTTGTTTTTATTGCAAACAATAACAACCCCTGTAGTATCCAAGAAGGGTCTACCAAGGATAATCGACATGTTGTCGTCCTCGCGCATCTCAAGTATAACATAGTCAGTCAAAATAGTAACATTAGCAACAACAACGGGCACTTCCTCACAAATACTGATAGGTATGGCAGTTGATTTATCAGCCATTTGCAAAGATATTTTAGTATGTGTGAGTTTATTCAGATCAAGTCTTTTATATAAAGAGAAAGGCATAACACTAACACCAGCTCCTAAATCACACAAAGCAGTTTTCACATAATTCTTTTTGATAGAGCAAGGTATAGTTGGTATTCCCGGATCTGCAAGTTTTTTAGGTACTCCATCTTTAAAAGTATGATTAGCAAGCATAGTGAGATTCCAGCTTCCGGTATTTTTCTCTTATTTGTGATGATGTCTTTCATATACTTTGCATAAGGAGGCATTTTCAAGATATCAGTCAAGCGAGTATGCAAAAAGATTGGCCTCAGCATTTTAGCAAAGCATTCAAATTCTTCATCATCATTCTTTTTGTTGACTTGGGTGGAAAAGGCATAGGTTTTTGAACCCATGGTTCTCTTTCTTTACCATGTTTTCTAGCCACAAAGTCTCTTTTATCATACCTTTTATTCTTAGGTTGTGGGTTATCAAGATCAACAGGAGGTTCTATCTCAACATCATTGTCTGGCTCTTTATTATTTGGTTGAGAGTCTTCATGAACATCAGCATTATCTTTTTCATTATCACTAGGTGAGTGTTCATTACCAGATTGGGTTTCAGCATCTGAGATAGAAGTTTCATTATCATTATCAGGAGGTTTCTCTATTTTAGGTTCACTAGGAGCATGCAAAGTCCTATCATTTTTCTTTTTCTTTCTAGAAGGACTAGGTACACTAGTGTTAGCTCTTTGTGAATCTTGTTCAATTCTTTTTGGGTGTCCCTTAGGATAAAGTGGTTCCTGAGTCATTTTACCTCCTCTAGTTGCAACTCTAACAACAAAGTCATGCATATTATTATTCATTTCATCAAGCAATTCTCTTTGAGATTTAACAACTTGTTCTAACTGAGTTTGAACCATAGAAGCATGCTTTCCAACACCTCTAACATCATTTGATATTCTAAATAACAAGTCACTCAAGCGAGCAATCATATCAGGGTTGTATTTCAATTGTTTCATAACATTTGCATTGAAGTGATCTTATTTTCTAATATAATTTTCAAACTCATAAAGGCATTAGCTAGGATGCATATTGTGAGGATTATCATTATCATTGAACTTCATAAGAGAATTTACCTCTACCACCTTAGGCGGTGGTGGCGTATTAAGCCCATGTATTTCTTTAATAGGAGGTTAAATTTTCACATCGTCAGCTTTAATACATTTTTCCCTCATAGATTTCATTGCCTCTTGCATATCTTCAGGCCTAAGATATAATATACCCCTCTTCTTCGGAGCGGGTTTAGGCGGTGGTTCAGGAATAGTCCAATCGTCATAATTTTTTAGTATGTTATTCAATAATTCCTAAGCTTGTCCAACAGTTCATTCCCTGAAAACAGAACCAGCACAACTATCTAGGAAGTCCCTAGAAGCATCGGTTAGTCCATTATAGAAGATATCAAGTATTACATTTTTCTTAAGAGGATGATCAGGCAAAGCATTAAGTAATTGGCAAAGCCTCCCCCCAGGCTTGTGGGAGACTCTCTTCTTTAATTTGCACAAAGTTAAATATTTCCTGTAAGGCATCTTGTTTCTTATGAGCAGGCAAATATTTTTCAGGGAAGTAATAAATCATATCCTGGGGACTACGCACACAACCATGAGAAAGAGTATTGTACCAAGCTTTAGCATCACCCTTTAATGAGAAAGGAAATAATTTGAGTATAAAGTAATAGCGAGTTTTCTCATCATGAGTAAAAAGGGTGGCTATGTCATTCAACTTAGTAAGATGTGCCACAACAGTTTCAGTTTCATAACCATGGAAAGGATCAGATTCAACCAAAGTAATTAACTCTGGGTCGACAGAGAATTCATAATCCTTATCATCAATAAAGATAGGTGAAGTAGAAAACTTAGGATCACATTTCCTTCTAGCATTCAGAGATTTTTCTTTATGCTTGCATAATAATTTCTCTAGTTCATCTCTATCATTGCAAGCAAGAATATCTCTAGTTCTTTATATACTCATACAGGTACCTCAAGCAATTCATATCTAGGAATGTCAGTTCTAGTAGGTGTTTCAGGAGATTCAGTTTTAAGCTCATCATTAGATTCAACAACATCATGTTGTATAACTCTAGCAATTTGTTTATCAAGAAAGTCACCGAGTGGCACATCATCATTAAGCAAGGTACTAGCATCATCATAAGCATTATCTGTAGCAAGAAGTAGCATCATCAAAAACTTGCGACATATCAGAATTAATAGCATGTGGTGGTGTTGCAAGTTTACTTATAACATAAGGTGAATCTAAAGCAGAACTGGATGGCAGTTCCTTACCTCCCCTCGTCTTTGAGGGAAATATTTAGTCTTAGCATCCTTCAGATTCTTCATAGTGATAATATGATAATAATCCCAAGTGACTCAATGATACGTCTCCAATGTATCTATAATTTTTTATTGTTCGATGCTATTATATTATCTATTTTGGATGTTTAATGGGCTTTAATATGTTGTTTTATATTATTTTTGGGACTAACCTATTAACCGGAGGCCCAGTGCCTGTTTTTGTTTTTTTGCCTATTTCAGTGTTTCACAGAAAATGAATACCAAACGTAATTCAAATGGAATGAACCTTCGCGATGATCTTTCTTGGACCGAAAGCAAACCAGGAGACTTGGAGTGGAAGTCTGGAACTTCGTGAGGCGGCCACGAGGCAGGAGGGCGCGCCTAGGGGGTAGGCGCGCCCCCACCCTCGTGGGCCCCATGGAGCTCAACCAGCGTACTTCTTTCGCCTACATATACTCTTATACCCTAGAAACATCAGAGGGACCCATGAATCCACTTTTCCACCGCCGCAACCTTTTGTACCCGTGAGATCCCATCTTGGGACCTTTTCTGGCGATCTACCGGAGCGGGAATCGATCACGGAGGGCTTCTACATCAACACCATAGCCTCTCCGATGAAGCATGAGTAGTTTATGACAGACCTTCGGGTCCATAGTTATTAGCTAGAAGGCTTCTTCTCTCTCTTTGATCTTCAATACAAAGTTCTCCTCGATGTTCTTAGAGATCTATTCGATGTAATACTCTTTTGCGGTGTGTTTGCCGAGATCCGATGAATTGTGGGTTTATGAACTTGATTATCTGTGAATATTATTTGGTTCTTCTCTGAATTCTTATATGCATGATTTGATATCTTTGCAAGTCTCTTCGAATTATCGATTTAGTTTGGCCTACTAGATTGATCTTTCTTGCAATGGGAGAAGTGCTTAGCTTTGGGGTTCAATCTTGTGGTGTCCTTTCGCAGTGACAGTAGGGGCAGTAAGGCATGCATTGTACTGTTGCCATCGAGGATAAAAAGATGGGATTTATGTCATATTGCTTGAGTTTATCCCTCTACATCATGTCATCTTTCTTAATGCGTTACTCTATTCTTATGAACTTAATACTCTAGATGCATGCTGGATAGCGGTCGATATGTGGAGTAATAGTAGTAGATGCAGAATCGTTTCGATCTACTTGACACGGACGTGATGCCTATATTCATGATCATTGCCTTAGATATCCTCATAACTATGCACTTTTCTATCAATTGCTCGGCAGTATGTTCACCCGCCGTAATACATGCTATCATAAGAGAAGCCACTAGTGAAACCTATGGCCCTCGGGTCTCTTTCTTATTATATTGCATCTCTTTTATTATCGCATCTCATTTACTATTTTGCAATCTTTATTTTCCAATGTATACAATAAAATACCAAAAATATTGATCTTATTATCTCTATCAGATCTCACTTTCGCAAGTGACTGTGAAGGGATTGACAACCCCTTTATCGCGTTAGTTGTGAGGTTTTTGATTGTTTGTGCAGGTACTAGGTGACTTGTGTGTTGTCTCCTACTGGATTGATACCTTGGTTCTCAAAAACTGAGGGAAATACTTACGCTACTTTGCTGCATCACCCTTTACTCTTTGAGGGAAAACCAACGCATGCTCAAGAGGTAGCAAGAATGATTTCTGGCGCCGTTGCCGGGGAGATCTACGCCAAGTCAAGACATACCAAGTACCCATCATAGACTCTTCTCCCTCGCATTACATTATTTTCCATTTGCCTCTCGTTTTCCTCTCCCCCACTTCACCTTTGCCGTTTTTATTCGCCCTCTTCCGTTCGTCGCTTTTGACCTGCTTCTTCTATGCTTGTGTGTTGGATTGATTGTTTGTCACGATGGCTCAAGATAATACGAAATTGTGTGACTTTTCCAATACCAACAACAATGATTTTATTAGCACCCCGATTGCTCCTACTACCGATGCTGAATCTGGTGAAATTAATACCGCTTTGTTGAATCTTGTTATGAAAGATCAATTTTCTGGCCTTCCTAGTGAAGATGTCGCTACCCATCTAAACAACTTTGTTGATTTGCGTGATATGCAAAATAAGAAAGATGTGGATAATGATATTGTCAAATTTAAGCTATGTCCATTTTTGCTTAGAGATCGTGCTAAAACTTGGTTCTCTTCTTTGCCTAAAAATAGTATTGATTCGTGGAATAAGTGCAAAGGTGCTTTTATCTCTATGTATTTTCCTCCTGCTAAAATTATCTCCCTTAGGAACGATATTATGAATTTTAAGCAACTTGATCATGAGCATGTTGCACAAGCTTGGGAGAGGATGAAACTAATGATACGTAACTGCCCTACTCATGGTTTGAATTTGTGGATGATTATACAAAAAAATTATGCCGGATTTAATTTTTCTTCTAGAAATCTTTTAGATTTGGTCACGGGAGGCACTTTTATGGAAATCACTTTAGGAGAAGCTACTAAACTCCTGGATAATATTATGGTTAATTATTCTCAATGGCACACTGAAAGATCCACTAGTAAAAAAGTGCATACAATTGAAGAGATTAATGTTTTGTGTGGAAAGATGGATGAACTTATGAAATTGTTTGCTAATAAAAGTGCTCTTTCTGATCCTAATGATATGCCTTTGTCCACTTTGATTTAGAATAATAATGAATCTATGGATGTGAATTTTGTTGGTAGGAACAATTTTGGTAACAACGCGTATAGAGGAAACTTTAATTCTCGGCCATTTCCTAGTAATTCCTCTAATAATTATGGTAATTCGTACAATAACTCTTATGGAAATTTTAATAAGACGCGCTCTGATTTTGGGATTAGTGTTAAAGAATTTATGAGTTCGCAAAATAATTTCAATGCTTTGGTTGAAGAAAAATTGCTTAAGATTGATGAGTTGGCTAGAAACATGGATATAATTTCTCTTGATGTTGATTCTTTGAAACTTAGATCTATTCCACCTAAGCATGACATCAATGAGTCTCTCAAGGCCATGAGAATTTCCATTGATGAGTGCAAAGAAAGAACCGCTAGGATGCGTGCAAAAAAAGATTACTTTGTGAAAGCGTGTTCTTCTAGTTCTCATGATAATAACGATGAAGATCTAAAAGTGATTGATGTGTCTCCTATTAAATATTTAATTTCCAATATGAATCTTGATAAAGATGGGACTTGAGATGAGTCAACTTTAGTTAAAAGGCGTCCCAATGATTCGGAGTTTTTAGATCTTGATGCAAAAATTAATAAAAGTGGGATTGAAGAGGTCAAAACTTTACATAACAATGAACCCACTATATTGGATTTCAAGGAATTTAATTATGATAATTGCTCTTTGATAGATTGTGTTTCCTTGTTGCAATCTGTGTTAGAATGCTTATGATCAAAATAAAGCTTTTACTAAACATATCGTTGATGCTTTAATGCAATCCTATGAAGAAAAGCTTGAACTAGAAGTTTCTATCCCTAGAAAACTTTATGATGAGTGGGAACGTACTAATAAAATTAAGATTAAAGATTATGAATGCTATGCTTTATGTGATTTGGGTGCTAGTGTTTCCACGATTCCAAAAACTTTGTGTGATGTGCTAGGTTTCCGTGAATTCAATGATTATTCTTTAAATTTGCATCTTGCGGATTCCACCATTAAGAAACCTACGGGGAGAATTAATGATGTTCTTATTGTTGCAAATAGAAATTATGTGCCCGTAGATTTCATTGTTCTTGATATAGATTGCAATCCTACATGTACAATTATTCTTGGTAGACCTTTCCTTAGAACGATTGGTGCAATTATTGACATGAAAGAAGGAAATATTAGATTCCAATTTCTGTTAAGGAAAGGCATGGAACACTTTCCTAGAAAGAAAATTAAATTACCTTATGAATCTATTATGAGAGCCACTTATGGATTGCATACCAAAGATGACAATACCTAGATCTATTCTTGCTTTTATGTCTAGCTAGGGGAGTTAAACGATAGCGCTTGTTGGGAGGCAACCAAATTTTATTTTTGCTCTTTACTTTTTGTTCCTATTTAGTAATAAATAATTTATCTAGCCTCTGTTATGATTGTGTTTTTATTTTTAATTAGTGTTTGTGCCAAGTAAAGCCTTTAGGATCTTCTTGGGTGATTGTTGTTTGATCTTGCTGACAAAAACAGAAAGTATGAGCTCACGAAAATAATTTTACTTTTTAACCAGAGAGCGATAAAATATCAATTCCAACTGCATTAGATCATTATACAAATTTTCATGGTCTTCCTAATGTTTTAGAATTTTTGGAGTTACAGAAGTATTCGAAACCTACAGATTGCTACAGACTGTTCTGTTTTTAACACATTCTGTTTTTCGCGTGTTGTTTGCTTATTTTGATGCATCTATGGCTAGTATCGGGGGGTATGAACCATAGAGAAGTTGGAATATAGTAGGTTTCACACCAATATAAATAAAGAATGATTTAATTACAGTACTTTAAAGTAGTGGTTTATTTTCTTATACTAACGGAGCTCACGAGATTTTCTGTTGAGTTTTGTGTTGTGAAGTTTTCAAGTTTTTGGGTAAAGATTTGATGGATTTTGGAACAAGGAGTGGCAAGAGCCTAAGCTTGGGGATGCCCAAGTCACCCCATGGTAAAATTCAAGGACAACCAAAATCCAAAGCTTGGGGATGCCCCGGAAGGCATCCCCTCTTTCGTCTTCGTCTATCGATAACTTTACTTGAGGCTATATTTTTATTCACCACATGATATGTGTTTTGCTTGGAGCGTCTTGTATGATTTGAGTCTTTGCTTGTTAGTTTACCACAATCATCCTTGCTTTACACACCTTTTGGGAGAGACACACATGAATCGTAATTTATTAGAATACTCTACATGCTTCACTTATATCTTTTGAGCTATACAATTTTGCTCTAGTGCTTCACTTATATCCTTTTAGAGCATGGTGGTGGTTTTATTTTATAGAAATTATTGATCTCTCATGCTTCACTTATATTATTTTGGGAGCCTTTTAGAACAGCACGATAATTTTCTTTCATATAAAGTGTGTTGAATAGTAGAAGTTTGATAATTGATGATTGTTTTGAGACATGAGGATGGTGATATTAGAGTCATGCTAGTTGAGTAATTGTGAACTTGAGAAATACTTGTGTTGAGGTTTGCAAGTCCCGTAGCACGCACGTATGGTAACCATTGTG
Source organism: Triticum aestivum (assembly GCF_018294505.1). Lineage (NCBI taxonomy): Eukaryota > Viridiplantae > Streptophyta > Magnoliopsida > Poales > Poaceae > Triticum > Triticum aestivum. The sequence continues at coordinate 78,856,000 of NC_057800.1, forward strand.
TAACAAATTTGAAGCATGAAGTATTTCTTTGATTGTCTTCCTTATGAGGGGCGGCCGGGGATGAACAATGGTCTTTTCCTACCAATCTCTCCCCCTAGGAGCATGCGCATAGTGCTTGGTTTTTGATGACTTGTATATTTTAGCAATAAGTATGTGAGTTCTTTATGACTAATGTTGAGTCCATGGATTATATGCACTCTCACCCTTCCACCATTGCTAGCCTCTGTAGTACCAGGCAACTTTTGCCAGTACCATAAACCCACCATTTACCTTCCTCAAAACAGCCACCATACCTACCTATTATGGCATTTCCATAGCCATTCTAAGATATATTGCCATGCAACTTTCCACCGTTCCGTTTATTATGACATGATCCAGCATTGTCATATTGCCTTGAATGATCATGTAGTTGACATCGTATTTGTGGCAAAGCCACCGTTCATAATTTTTCATACATGTCACTCTTGATTCATTGCACACCCTAGTACATCACCGGAGGCACGCATATAGATTCATATTTTTGTTCTAAGTATCGAGTTGTAATCTTTGATTTGTAAATAAATAGAAGTGTGATGATCATCATTATTAGAGCATTGTCCCATGTGAGAAAAAAAGAGAAAGACCAAATAAAAAAAGAAGGCCCAAAAAAAGAAAAAAAGAAAATTAGAGAAAAAGACAGAAGGGACAATGCTACTATCCTTTTTCCACACTTGTGCTTCAAAGTAGCATCATGATCTTCATGATAGAGAGTCTCTTATTTTGTCACTTTCATACACTAGTGGGCAATTTTCATTATAGAACTTGGCTTGTATATTCCAACAACGGGCTTCCTCAAATGCCCTAGGTCTTCAGGAGCAAGCAAGTTGGATGCACAACCACTTAGTTTCTTTTGTTGAGCTTTCATACATTTATAGCTCTAGTGCATCTGTTGCATGGCAATCCCTACTCTCACATTGACATTTATTGATGGGCATCTCCATAGCCCATTATACGCCTAGTTGATGTGAGACCATCTTCCTCCTTTTTGTCCTCTCCACAACCACCACTCTATTCCACCTATAGTGCTATGTCCATGGCTCACGCTCATGTATTGCGTGAAAGTTGAAAAGGTTTGAGATTACTAAAGTATGAAACAATTGCTTGGCTTGTCATCGGGGTTGTGCATTATTTGAGTATTTTGTGTGACAAAGATGGAGCATGACCAAACTATATGATTTTGTAGGGATGAACTTTCTTTGGCCATGTTATTTTGAGAGGACATAATTAATTTGTTAGTATGCTTGAAGTATTATTATTTTTATGTCAATATTAAACTTGTGTCTTGAATCTTTCGGATTTGAACATTCATGCCATAATAAAGAAAATTACATTGATAAATATGTTAGGTAGCATTCCACATCAAAAATTCTGTTTTTATCCTTTACCTACTCGAGGGCGAGCAGGAATTAAGCTTGGGGATGCTTGATACGTCTCCAACGTATCTATAATTTTTTATTGTTCCATGCTATTATATTATCTATTTTGGATGTTTAATAGGCATTAATATGATCTTTTATATTATTTTGGGGACTAACCTATTAACCGGAGGCCCAGTGCCAGTTTCTGTTTTTTTTCCCTATTTTAGTGTTTCACAGAAAAGGAATACCAAATAGAATAAAACCTTCGTGATGATCTTTCTTGGACCGAAAGAAAACTAGGAGACTTGGAGTGCAAGTCTGGAAATCCGTGAGGCGGCCACGAAGCAGGAGGGCGCGCCCAGGGGGTAGGCGCGCCCCCACCCTCGTGGGCCCCATGGAGCTCAACCGACGTACTTCTTTCACCTATATATGCCCTTATACCCTAGAAACATCAGAGGGAGCCACGAAACCACTTTTCCACCGCCGCAATCTTCAGTACCCGTGAGATCCCATCTTGGGGCCTTTTCCTGCGATCTGCCGGAGGGGGAATCGATCACGAAGGGCTTCTACATCAACAACGTAGCCTCTCTAATGAAGCGTGAGTAGTTTACCATAGACCTTCGGGTCCATAGTTACTAGCTAGATGGCTTCTTCTCTGTCTTTGATCTTCAATACAAAGTTCTCATCGATATTCTTGGAGATCTATTTGATGTAATACTCTTTTGCGGTGTGTTTGCCGAGAACCGATGAATTGTGGGTTTATGAACTTGATTATCTATGAATATTATTTGGTTCTTCTCTGAATTCTTATATACATGATTTGATATCTTTGCAAGTCTCTTCGAATTATCATTTTAGTTTGGCCTACTAGATTGATCTTTCTTGCAATGGGATAAGTGCTTAGCTTTGTGTTCAATCTTGCGGTGTCCCTTCCAAGTGACAGTAGGGGCAGCAAGGCACGTATTGTATTGTTGCCATCGAGGATAAAATGATGGGGTTTATGTCATATTGCTTGAGTTTATCCCTCTACATCATGTCATCTTGCTTAATGTGTTACTCTGTTCTTATGAACTTAATACTCTAGATGCATGCTGGATAGCGGTTGATGTGTGGAGTAATAGTAGTAGATGCAGAATCGTTTCGATCTACTTGACACGGATGTGATGCCTATATTCATGATAATTGCCTTAGATATCTTCATAACTATGCACTTTTCTATCAATTGCTCGGAAGTAATTTGTTCACCCGCCGTAATACATGCTATCATGAGAGAAGCCACTAGTGAAACCTATGGCCGCCGGGTCTCTTTCTTATTATATTGCATCTCTTTTGTTATCGCATCTCATTTACTATTTTGCAATCTTTATTTTCCAATTTGTACAACAAAATACCAAAAATATTTATCTTATTATCTCTATTAGATCTCACTTTTGCAAGTGACCATGAAGGGATTGACAACCCCTTTATCGCGTTGGCTGCGAGGTTCTTGATTGTTTGTGCAGGTACTAGGTGACTTGTGCGTTGTCTCCTACTGGATTGATACCTTGGTTCTCAAAAACTAAGGGAAATACTTACGCTACTTTGCTGCATCACCCTTTCCTCTTCAAGAGAAAACCAACACATGCTCAAGAGGTAGCACTCAAAAAATATAGCTACGCTCCTCAGCAACAGCGCCAGAAAAAGGTCTTGATAACCCACAAGTATGGGGGATTGCAACAATTTTTGAGGGTAGAGTATTCAACCCAAATTTATTGATTCGACACAACGGGAGCCAAAGAATATTTGAAGGTATTAGCAGCTGAGTTGTCAATTCAACCACACCTGGAGATTAATTATCTGCAGCGAGTAATCAGTAGCAAAGTAATATGATAGCTTTGATAATAGTAGCAGTAGCAATGGTAACGGTAATAGTGATAGTAGTAATTTTGTAGCAAGTGTAATAGTGATGATAGCAGTATAGTAACTTAGCAAGAACGATATAAGATAAATTCGTAGGCATTGGATCGGTGACTTGTTGGATGACATTCATCATGAGACAGTTATAACCTAGGGCGATAAGGCACTAGCTCCAGTTCATAGATATAATGTAGGCATGTATTCCGTAAATAGTCATACGTGCTTTATTAAAAGAACTTGCACATCTTTTGTCCTACCCTCCCATGGCAGCGGGTTCCATATTGGAAACTAAGGGATATTAAGGCCTCCTTTTAATAGAGAACCGGAACAAAGCATTAACACATAGTGAATACATGAACTCCTCAAACTACGGTAATCACCAGAAGAAGTCCCGGTTATCGTCACTCTGGGATTACCGGATCATAACACGCAGTAGGTGACTATAACTTACAAGACCGGATCTAGAACATGAATATAATGGTGATAACATAAACGATTCAGATCTGAAATCATGGCACCCGGGCACAAAGTGACAAGCATTAAGCATGGCAAGGTCAGAGCAACATCAATCTAAGAACATAGTGGATACTAGGGATCAAGCCCTAACAAAACTAACTCGATTACATGATGAATCTCATCAAACTCCTCACCGACTAGTGAGCCTATGAAGGAATTACTCACTCCCGGTGGGGAGTATCATGGAATTGGCGATGGAGAAGGGTTGGTGATGACGAAGAACGAAGATCCCCCTCTCCGGAGCCCCAAACGGACTCCATGTCTGCCCCCCCCCCCGAGGAAGAACAGGGCTTCGCAGCGGCTCCGTCTCGTGGATCGCGACAATGCTTTCTCCTTGATTTTTTTTCTCTGAAAATAGGATTTTATAGCGTCAATTTCAGGGTCTGCGGGGCCACCAGTTGGGGACAACCCACCTGGGTGCGCCAGGAGAGGGGCGCGCGCCCTGGTGGGTTGTGCCCACCCCGGTGCCCCTCTCCGGTAGGTCTTGATTCCAGAAATTATTATATATTATATAAAAATTACTCGCAAAGTTTCGTTCCATTCCGAGAACTTTTATTTCTGCACAAAAACAACACCATGGTAGTTCTGCTGAAAACAGCGTCAGTCCAGGGTTAGTTTCATTCAAACATGCAAATTAGAGTCCAAAACAAGAGGAAAAGTTTTAGGAAAAGTAAATATGTTGGAGACATATCAACCACCGACGACGTAAAAGCGCTCAGGGTTACGGGCTTGGCCTGCGAGAACCTTGTCGAAATCTGTGAGCACTATAGGGTCTGGGGCAGCATGAAGAAGGACTCCCTGGTTGAACTCGCCTCGGCCATCATCGACCCATACTACAAAAAGATGAAGTAGGATGCCAAGGGAACACGTCCCGTATCCTGGCACGGGGCCTGGATGCGGCAACTGGATGAACCTCACCTCAGGTTCGTGGCCAAGATTGTGTACACATGCTATGAGATGCACAGGCGGATTGATGACATGAGGAAGTGCCTCGTTACCGAGATTGACAAGGCTAGATCGAGGCACAAGCAGAGCAAGAGCCACGAGAAGTAGATGATAATCAGATGATCGTTTATCCTAGTTAATCATGCATGTAATATATAGTTTACTTTGGTGTGTGGAAATGTCATGTGCGTAGTAGCCACCTATGTAATTATGCATGTAATAGTTTACTTTGGTGTGTGCAAATGCGATGGTTGTAGTAGCCACCTATGTAATTGGATGTTTAATTTGGTTATACAACCATGTCCTTATAAGTGTGTGTGTGTATGTACGTACGTATGTATGTATGTCTATATGTATATGTTGTTGTTCTGTATGCAATCCCATCGCACAACACACACGTCTTATTGATACGTCTCCAACGTATCTATATTTTTTTATTGTTCCATGCTATTACATTATCTGTTTTGGATGTTTATGGGCTTTATTATACACTTTTATATTATTTTTGGGACTAACCTATTAACCGGAGGCCCAACCCAAATTGTTGTTTTCTTGCCTATTTTAGTGTTTCAAAGAAAAGGAATATCAAACGGAGTCCAAACGGAATGAAACCTTCGAGAGAGTTATTTTTGGAACGGCAGCAATCCAGGAGACTTGGAGTATACGTCAGGGAAGCTTCGAGGTGGCCACGAGGCAGGGAGGCGCGCCTGCCCCCTGGGCGCGCCCCCACCCTCGTGGGCCCCTCGTGGCTCCCCTGACCGACTTCTTTCGCCTATATATGTCCATATACCCTAAAAACATCAGAAGAACAGAATAGATTGGGAGTTCCGCCGCCAGAAGCCTCCATAGCCACCAAAAACCAATCTAGACCCATTCTGACACCCTGCCAGAGGAGGGAATCCCTCTCCGATGGCCATCTTCATCATCCCGACGCTCTCCATGACGAGGAGGGAGTAGTTCACCCTCGGGGCTGAGGGTATGTACTACTAGCTATGTGCTTGATCTCTCTCTCTCTCTCTCGTGTTCTTGAGGTGATACGATCTTGATGTATCGCGAGCTTTGCTATTATAGTTGGATCTTATGATGTTTCTCTCCCCCTAGTCTCTTGTGATGAATTGAGTTTTCCCTTTGAAGTTATCTTATTAGATTGAGTCTTTAAGGATTTGAGAACACTTGATGTATGTCTTGCACGTGCTTATCTGTGGTGACAATGGGATATCATGTGATTCACTTGATGTATGTTTTGGTGATCAACTTGCGAGTTCCATGACCTCGTGAGCTTATGCATAGGGGTTGGCACACATTTTCGTCTTGACTCTCCGGTAGAAACATTGGGGCACTCTTTGAAGTTCTTTGTGTTGGTTGAATAGATGAATCTGAGATTGTGTGATGCATATCGTATAATTATACCCACGGATACTTGAGGTGACATTGGAGTATCTAGGCGACTTTAGGGTTTTGGTTGATTTGTGTCTTAAGGTGTTATTCTAGTACGAACTCTATGATAGATTGAACAGAAAGAATAGCTTCGTGTTATTTTACTACGGACTCTTGAATAGATCGATCAGAAAGGATAACTTTGAGGTGGTTTCGTACCCTACCATAATCTCTTCGTTTGTTCTCCGCTATTAGTGACTTTGGAGTGACTCTTTGTTGCATGTTGAGGGATATTTATATGATCCAATTATGTTATCGTTGTTGAGAGGACTTGCACTAGTGAAAGTATGAACCCTAGGCCTTGTTTCCTAGCATTGCTATACCGTTTGTGCTCACTTTTATCATTAGTTACCTTGCTGTTTTTATTTTTTCAGATTACAAAAACCTATATCTACTATCCATATTGCACTTGTATCACCATCTCTTCGCCGAACTAGTGCACCTATACAATTTACCATTATATTGTGTGTGTTGGGGACACAAGAGACTCTTTGTTATTTGGTTGCAGGGTTGTTTGAGAGAGACCATCTTCATCCTACGCCTCCCACAGATTGATAAACCTTAGGTCATCCACTTGAGGGAAATTTGCTACTGTCCTACAAACCTCTCCACTTGGAGGCCCAACAACGTCTACAAGAAGAAGGTTGTATAGTAGACATCAAGCTCTTTTCTGGCACCGTTGCCGGGGAGGTGAGTGCTTGAAGGTATATCTTTAGATCGTGCAATCGAATCTTTTTGTTTCTTGTTTTATCATTAATTTAGTTTATAAAATTACAAAAAATTGAATTGAGTTTGCCTCATACGCTTCATCTTTTTAATATTTTTGTGAGAATGATGGAAAGGAAAATTGTGCTCAAGTGCTAGAAGAAGAAGTCTATAAAAAATTTGGCACTAAATCTTTGAATGATGAGCATGATTGCAATGTTGTTAGTATGAACTCCTTGAATATCCATAGTACTAATGATGTTTGCACTAGTCATAATGAAAATGTCTCTTATAAGCATGTCAATTTTTGTGGAGCGCATAGAGTTTGCAAGTACACACCAAATAGGGAAGATAGATTTTGCAAGAGGCATAAGTATTTGGAAACTAAGTGGTTGCATGAAAGGCTAGATTTTTGTGCTGAAAATTTAAACTTTCTTAGCCGTACTTGTGAACTTTTCAATGAACGTGGTCATTTAAGTCTCCAGTGCAAATTGTTTCATGATCAAATCGTGTCCAAGAATTGTGATGACTTTATTTCCCTTGCATATCATAATGAACTTAGTTTGCTTATGAAGAAATGAAACGTATAACTAAGGATCTTCCAGAATTTATCCTTGATAAAGTTCTTGATTTTGATCTAGAAGAAATTTTTATGTATTGTGCGGTGAATTGCATTGAAAATCCTTATATTGCCAATTACATAAAAACAAGAAAACAAATATAAGATGAAGAGAATACTAACGAAAGGGAAGAGACTTCCCAATATCCTACTATTATTTCTTATGATGAATCAAGTAATGAGGATGTGACGCCCCCGATTCAATCGTACACTAATCATACACGCAAATGTGTACGATCAAGATCAGGGACCCACGGGAAGATATCACAACACAACTCTACAAATAAAATAAGTCGTACAAGCATCATAATACAAGTCAGGGGCCTCGAAGGCTCGAATACAAGAGCTCGTTCATAGGCAAGTCAGCGGAAGCAACAATATATGAGTACAGACATAAGTAAACAAGTTTGCCTTAAGAAGGCTAGCACAAACTGGGATACAGATCGAAAGAGGCGCATGCCTCCTACTTGGGATCCTCCTAAACTACTCATGGTTGTCGTCAGCGGGCTGCACGTAGTAGTAGGCACCTCCCGAGTAGTAGTAGTCGTCATCGACAGTGGCGTCTGGCTCTTGGACTCCAACGTCTGGTCGCAGAAATCAGGTATAGGAAAGAAAAAATGGGGAGCAAAGCAACCGTGAGTACTCATCCAAAGTACTCGCAAGCAAGGAGCTACACTACATATGTATGCATTGGTATCAAATGGAATAAGGGTATCATATGTGGACTGAACTGCAGAAAGCCGGAATAAGATGGGGATAGCTAGTCCTATCGAAGACTACGCTTCTGGTAACCTCCATCTTGCAGCAGGAGAAGAGAGTAGATGGTAAGTTCACCAAGTAACATCGCATAGCATAATCCTAACCGATGATCCTCCCCTCGTCGCCCTGTGAGAGAGCGATCGTCGGTTGTATCTGGCACTTGGAAGGGTGTGTTTTATTAAGTAGCCGGTTCTAGTTGTCATAAGGTCAAGGTACAACTCCAAGTCGTCCTATTACCGAAGATCACGGCTATTCGAATAGATTAACTTCCCTGCAGGGGTGCACCACATTTCCCAATACGCTCGATCCCCTTTGTCCGGACACACTTTTCTGGGTCATGACCGGCCTCAGAAGATCAACACGTCGCAACCCTACCTAGGCACAATAGAGAGGTTAGCACGCCGGTCTAAATCCTATGGCGCAGGGGTCTGGGTCCATCACCCATTGCACACCTGCACGTTGCGTACGCGGCCGGAGAGCAGACCTAGCAACCTCCATTACAAAGGAAGTTGTGTTACGCGGTCCAACCCGGCGCGCGCCGCTCAGTCGCTAACGTCACGAAGGCTTCGGCTGATACCACGACGTCGAGTGCCCATAACTATCCCCGCGTAGATGGTTAGTGCGTATAGGCCAGTAGCCAGACTCAGATCAAATACCAAGATCTCGTTGAGCGTGTTATTTTGAAATAACCACGGATGCCGACCAGGGCCAGGCCCACCTCTCTCCTAGGTGGTCTCAACCTGCCCTGTCGCTCCGCCACAAAGTAACAGTCGGGGGCCTTCGGGAACTCAGGCCCACCTCTACCGGGATGGAGCCACCTGCCCCTTCAGCCCCCAACATCGGAATCACTCGCGGGTACTCCTATGAGCCGACCCGACTTTAATCACCACCTGTATAGCATGTATATATGTATAAGTATATACCCGTGATCACTTCCCGAGTGATCACGACCCGATAGTATAGCATGGCAGACGGACAAGAATGTAGGGCCACGGATGATAAACTAGCATCCTATACAAAGCATTAGGATTGCAGGTAAAGGTAACAACAGTAGTAGCAAGGACAGGCTATGCATCATGATAGGATTAACGGAAAGCAGTAACATGTTACACTACTCTAATGCAAGCAGTAGAGAGTAGAGTAGGCGATATCTGGTGATCAAGGGGGGGCTTGCCTGGTTGCTCTGGCAAGAGAGAAGGGTCGTCAACACCATAGTCATACTGGGTAGCAGCAGCGTCGGTCTCGGTGTCTAGCCAGAAAAGAGGGGGAAGAAACAATAAATATAATGCAAACAAAAGCATGACAATGCATGACATGACGAAGCATGATGCTAGGTGTGCCCTAACGCGATACGAGGTTGTACCGGTGAAGGGGGAAAACATCCGGGAAAGTATTCCCGGTGTTTCTCGTTTTTGGACAAATGAACCGGAGGGGGAAAGTTGCATGTTTGCTATGCTAGGGATGCGTGGCGGACGAACGGGCTGCGTATCCGGATTCCTCTTGTCGTTCTAAGAAACTTTCGTGTAGAAAACTTTTTCATCTGACTTACGGTTAATTTTCTATTAATTTTCTAAGTTTTAATCATTTTCTGGAATTTCACTTAATTCAAAAATAAAACAGTAAATAGTTTTGTCACCTACTGTTATTCTAGCCTATGAGTATGACTATGGGGCTAGTGGGGCTGGGTTGACCCAGTCAAAGGTTGAATGGTCAAAGGATGAATAGTGTAGGCGGGTCCTGGCTGTCATTGTCTCTAACTTTATTAGATTAGTTAGTTTTTGTTTAATTATCAGAGAGTCCCTCTGTCATTAGGCCACTAGGCTAACCTAACAATTAATTAACCTAACTAATGCTCCTAATTAGTGCCTAAACTAATTGGCCGGCTGTGAGCTAGCCGGCCTCACGCGGATGGCACACACGCACGCATGTGTGCGTCGGCCATGGCCATGACTTTGGCCAAGGGAGGCACTACTCAGGGGAAGCGGGGGAAAGCAAGTGGGGCACACTAGGGCGTGCACGGCCAGCAGGCACGGGCCATGGTGAGCAGCAGCAGCGAGTGGATGCGGGGCAGCAGCAACGGCGGCACTGGAGCACGACAACGATGGGCGCGGGCGGCTTCGAGGCGGCGCTAGGCGATGGCCGGCGAGCAGCTGCAGGTAGAGACGAGGCCAGGGACGGGCGCGCGCTGGCAGCAGTACACAGCAGCTAAAGATAGCAATTAAGCAGCAGCAGCTCACGCACGCACGTATGTACGCGTACGCGCGAGATCGGATGTGCTCGGGGACGGCAAACAACGACCGAATCAAAGCAGGGAAAGAAGAGATCCGGAGGAGTTGCTCACTGCGAGACCATTGGCACGCTCGGGGAGGGTCGGGGTGGACCGGAGAGGCGGTGGTGATGGCGGGACAGCGACGACCGGACAAAGAAGACGAAGACTGCGTCGGCTACACAGCTCCCCGCCTCGTTCCAATGCCCTGAACGGACGCGGTAGAGCGTGGCGAACCTCTAGGATGTGCTCCCATACGCCGGAGAGGCCGGTGGACGCGTCAACAACGGCGAGGCAGCGGTGACCGCATGAGCTTGCGAGCTCAAAATTGAGCCAGAGGAGAGGGGGGACGATGGGGATCAAGGGGGGAATGAACGAGGGTGAACTAGGGTTACTGGGGGACGCCTTAGTATGCCGAGGGAGGGTGCGGATGGCCGGCACGCACAGCTATGCCTCTCCCCTGCGAGAGGTAGGGGAAAAGGCCGGCCAGCTGGGCTGGGCCTGGTACAATGTTAGTACTGGGCTTATGTGAACAGGGGGATTTATCCTTTCCTTTTTCTTGTTTGTTTGTTTTCCTTCCCTTTTATTTATTATTTTCTGTTTTATTTTAGACACACTTTACTTTAATTTTATAATATATAACTTTAGTTCCGAAAATAATGTTACTACTTATTCTACTGCCACAATAGCCTGGGCTCATAGATAAATTAGTTTAATATTTTATATATTGTAAAAAGCATTTAATTATTAGTTTTAGATGATGTTCTACTCATTTTAGAGTAATTACACATTTTATAAAAGTGTGGTTTCTCCACCATAATTACCTATGCATTATTTGGCTCACTCCAAACATTTTAGTTTTAATATTTAAAAACTTTTATTATTTGCTTGATTTTGAATTTGAATTCGAACCGGTTTCGAATTAACGCGAGATTAGGAATAGTAACCGTGGTGACGTGGCCTCATTAACAAAGGTTTACTGTAGCTTAATTATCTGGGCGTCACAAGTCTCCTCCACTACAAGAAATCTCGTCCCGAGATTTAAGTGGGGAGTAAGGGGGAGGTATTGGGTTACAAAAAATCTAACGGATCCTCTCGGTCTTGGTTGCTCTTCTCGAAGAGGTCCATCCAATATATTGATGCCTTCATACTTCTGCTTCAGGTCATCATTATGAAGTCTTCATGCTTTCTTCGGGGGTTCCATCATTCTTACGAATAGGTAATGGGGCAGATTGGCAACGACAGAATGCTATAAGGGTAATAATCTAGGATTAACCCATGAATGATCATACGAGTATCTCTCGAGTTGAACAAATAAAACACATCAAGAGTAAAGTTCGAAGGTACAATAAGAAGTTTCAAGCAGCCAGGCAATCGTTCAACGCCTAGCCAGAAGGTGAAAGGGTTTCAGGGCAACGTGAATAAATATTGTGCCTGATACTAGAATAGGTCATCTCTAGGAAGGTGACCTGTGGATGCATACGGAGTCAAGCGCGAGGAATAACCTTGGAAACCGGGGTTACAGTAGAGTCAGGTTTCTATCCTGTGGAACTATGGGTTATGGGCCCACCATGTGGTTCAAAAGTAGGAAGGACGGTGATATTTTGCACAGTCATGATATCAAGGCATGTCAGAGGATATCCTATCAATTATGTCGGCAACGTCGGTACCAAGGGCGAGGGACGAAGAGAACCATTTTCCTACTCGTTGAATGAGGCGGGCCAATAGGCAAAGTTCTCGTCCATTGGTGACAACCGAAATGTCATCAACAATAGTAACAGGGTCTTGCTGACAGAACTGTACACCGAGGGGTATACATAAGTAGGAGAATATTACTGCTTAGATCATATAGATCACAAGAAAGGTTAAACATCCCAATGGAAAGGAAAATGTGATCATCAGATTAAACAACAATGGAAAGGATAATGTGTTTAAACACATATTTCAGGGGTATAACCTTCCCAAGGACAAGCAGTGCATGATATCCATGACAGGATAGAAAGTAGAAAACCATTTAGGTAATGGGAGAGGAATTTCATGACATTACCCATACAACGATGTTTGGATAATTGAGCGGGAAACATTTAGCATTGGGCTTCAAATGTTTTTGTTGAAAATCGGAGTACTATGGACATGCTTCGAGATAGCACTGACATGGTTTGCAAGCAAAGGTTAGACTTTGTATTCACAAAGGATCCATCAGGAACATCTTATAGAATAAGTCTTACAATTCCCTCATGGAAGAATGGATAACCTTGCTGAAAAGGAATCTATAACAATAGGGCCTCCGGCCAGGTGTGCTTGGCATGACATCACCTTACCGGGTCACATGAAGACCATTGCTATAACTCTTGGAAATATGTTCCAACCATCATATCTGACCGAGCTTCAGATCTGATTGGTGTCAAGATACCTTAGACTCAGGATGCGTGAGAAGAAAGGTGAAACACAAATTGTCGAGGTGACATTGTATGATTCTTGGTAATTAAACCATGGAAGCAAGTTCTGAAACAAGAGTTCATCATTAAATCAAGGAGAGGTGAGGAGGTGACTGATTGACTCATCGACAATCCATTGAGATTTCCAAAAAGATGGATTTCCACAACTATGTGAACAAGGAGATAACATTAGCTAGATCAAATGACTTAATGACGTATGCTCGAGGAAAACATACACAGTTAAACATTGGTTGAAATGTGCACCCGAAATATGGGCTAGGTAGCACGATCAATGTTCGAATGATGATTCAATAAACCATAGACATAGAATGAAACTATAGACCAATAACTTCAAAGCAATAGGGTTGCTAGAAGTTTAGAATTTACACCTCACAGACCATTTGTCAGTATTCCGGTTAGAAACAACATGGGGACCAAGAAAAGAATGGTGATGCTAATAAGTATCACTTGTACCAGGAATTCTTAAGGGTGGTGAATTTCCCATGACATTCTTGACATAAAAGGTAGCAATACTCCAAGGTAAAACATAACATAAGTTGGATAGCAAGGATCTCAAGGTACAACACAAGACATGAACAAGTTTGTGTTGAAGGGAAAGCAAGAATGTTGCCGATGATAACACAAATCACCGAGGGGCAAGGATGGTATTTCTCATCATGAATTCAATTGATATCCTGGAGGAACTCAGAATGTTGATGATGATCAAGACAAATTCTGTCGAGAGGTTTCATGGAGATGTAATCGGTCGTCGATGACATCAAGTCAAAGGAATAATGAAGCGAAATGTTCTTGGGACCATGAGTAGGACACAAACTTGAATTCAAGCTTGTTGTTCAAGGAGAAATGATATGTCGAGGAAGGTCGATGTAAGCTTAGCTCACCGTCGAAATTTGTGCTCCGGGAAGGACCAGGTAGCATAGTTAAAATCATCATGACAATGATATAGCCAAAGAGGCTTGGGAAGACTTGGAGGATTAATAAACTCGTAAGCATTGAAAATTTCTGAGAGTTATTGAATCGGAGTGCATAATCGATTCACTTATCGGTGGTCTCGAGTGAAATAACTCAGAACCCGGGGGGAATCTGAAATCGGTGAGAAGCAATACTAGATGAAGACCCATAGGAAGCAACACCATTCTTTGATAATCTCGAGATACCGAAGGGTAATACTTAAAGGAAGATCAAAATCGAGGTTGCGGAGATGTATTGATCTGCAGAAGGCAAGTACTTTAACTTGCCCGAGAAAAGGAATCAAAGAGTATCAATATGGCCGGAACCATGGTTGCAAAAGACCAGATCCTAGATATAATATGAACTCCTACCAAGAAAAAATAAATTTAAGAGAAGCTTCCATGATAGGATCTACATCGTGTCCATGGGCATGAACACAAAGTTCAAGGTCGACTCCCACTTCTTAAATGTATAACCTTCCATTCACTTCTCGTGTTTCAAAAATGGCATTAGTTGTTGAAAGTTTTACCATGTGCAATACCAGATAAGTATGGCCCGTGAAATCTTACGAGTTCAATCAGATTAGGGAAGGCATTGGTTCAACCCATCGGGGCATCTTAGGGACATATACCACAAACTTCAGGAGTAAATAGCACAAGCTCGAAAGTAGAGCATGGTTGACAAAGCAGAGGATACAATTTACTAAAGGCATTATGTATCCGAGGAAAAGCTCACATGCTTAATGAATATGAAGGACGCTGTCGGATAAAATCCAACAAAGGATCTGGTGGTCCACCAGGGATCTGATATGATCATTGGTACTCAACTAGAGGAAGAAGAATGCAAGGATATAAGATTATAGAAACAACTGACTAACTCAAAGCTCAAATGCAAAGGAATTTTGAATTCGAATACAAGGGATCAGAAGCAATGCTCTGATTAGGGATGGATAAGCTGAGTAGTGTTGGGTTTCGTAGTAATTTCAAAAAAATTCCTACGCACACGCAAGATCATGGTGATGCATAGCAACGAGAGGAGAGTGTGATCTATGTACCCTTGTAGATCGACAATGGAAGCATTAGGTTGATGTAGTCGTACGTCTTGATGGCCCGACCGATCAAGCACTGAAACTACGGCACCTCCGAGTTTTAGCACACGTTCAGCTCGATGACGATCCCCGGACTCCGATCCAGCAAAGTGTCGGGGAAGAGTTCCGTCAGCACGATGGCGTGGTGACGATCTTGATGCACTACCATCGCAGGGCTTCGCCTAAGCACCGCTACAATATTATCGAGGACTATGGTGGAAGGGGGCGCCGCACACGGCTAAGAATAAGATCACATGGATCAACTTGTGTCTATGGGGTGCCCCTTGCCTCAGTATATAAAGGATGGAGGAGGAGGAGGCCGGCCAAGGCAATTGGTGCGGCCAGGATGTGGAGTCCTACTAGGACTCCAAGTCCTAGTAGCAGTCCACCAAGAGAGGAGGAAGGGAGAAGGAAGTGGAGGAGAAGGAGAGGTGGCCGACCCCCTTTTCCCTAGTACAATTCGGACCAGAGGGGAGGGGGGGGGGCGCAGCAGCCCCTTGGCCCTTTCTCCTCTTCCCACTAAAGCCCATCAAGGCCCATTGCTTCTCCCGTAACTACCCGGTACTCCGAAAAATACCCGAATCACTCGGAACCTTTCCGATATCCGAATATAGTCGTCCAATATATCAATCTTTACGTCTCGACCATTTAGAGACTCCTCGTCATGTCCCCGATCTCATCCGGAACTCCGAACTCCTTCGGTACATCAAAACCCATAAACTCATAATATAACTATCATCGAAACCTTAAGCGTGCGGACCCTATGGGTTCGAGAACAATGTAGACATGACTGAGACACGTCTCCGGTCAATAACCAATAGCGGGACCTGGATGCCCATATTGGCTCCTACATATTCTACGAAGATCTTTATCGGTCAGACCGCATAACAACATATGTTGTTCCCTTTGTCATCGGTATGTTACTTGCCCGAGATTCGATCGTCGGTATCCAATACCTAGTTCAATCTCGTTACTGGCAAGTCTCTTTACTCGTTCTGTAATACATCATCCCGCAACTAACTCATTAGTTGCAATGCTTGCAAGGCTTAAGTGATGTGCATTACCGAGAGGGCCCAGAGATACCTCTCTGACAATCGGAGTGACAAATCCTAATCTCGAAATACGCCAACCCAACATGTACCTTTGGAGACACCTGTAGAGCACCTTTATAATCACCCATTTACGTTGTGACGTTTGGTAGCACACAAAGTGTTCCTCCGGCAAACGAGAGTTGCATAATCTCATAGTCATAGGAACATGTATAAGTCATGAAGAAAGCACTAGCAACATACTAAACGATCGGGTGCTAAGATAATGGAATGGGTCATGTCAATCACATCATTCTCCTAATGATGTGATCCCGTTAATCAAATAACAACTCTTTTGTTTATGGTTAGGAAACATAACCATATTCGATTAACGAGCTAGTCAAGTAGAGGCATACTAGTGACACTTTGTTTGTCTATGTATTCACACAAGTATTATGTTTCCGGTTAATACAATTCTAGCATGAATAATAAACATTTATCATGGTATAAGGAAATAAATAATAACTTTATTATTGCCTCTAGGGCATATTTCCTTCAGTCTCCCACTTGCACTAGAGTCAATAATCTAGTTCACATCGCCATGTGATTTAACAGCGATAGTTCACATCACCATGTGATTAACACCCATAGTTCACATCGATATGTGATCAATACCCAAAGGGTTTACTAGAGTCACTAATCTAGTTCACATTGCTATGTGATTAACACCCAAAGAGTACTAAGGTGTGATCATGTTTTGCTTGTGAGATGATTTTAGTCAATGGGTCTGTCACATTCAGATCCGTAAGTATTTTGCGAATTTCTATGTCAACAATGCTCTGCACAGAGCTACTCTAGCTTATTGCTCCCACTTTCAATATGTATCTAGATCGAGACTTAGAGTCATCCAGATCTGTGTCAAAACTTGCATCGACGTAACTTTTTATGACAAACCTTTTTGTCACCTCCATAATTGAGAAATATTTCCTTATTCCACTAAGGATAATTTTGACCGCTGTCCAGTGATCTACTCTTAGATCACTATTGTACTCCCTTGCTTAACACAGTGTAGGGTATACAATAGATCTGGTACACAGCATGGCATACTTTATAGAACCTATGGCTGAGGCATAGGGAATGACTTTCATTCTATTTCTATCTTCTGCCGTGGTCGGGCTTTGAGTCTTACTCAATTTCACACCTTGCAACACAGGCAAGAACTCTTTCTTTGACTGTTCCATTTTGAACTACCTCAAAATCTTGTCAAGGTATGTACTCATTGAAAAAACTTATCAAGCGTCTTGATCTATCTCTATAGATCTTGATGCTCAATATGTAAGCAGCTTTACCGAGGTCTTTCTTTGAAAAATTCCTTTCAAACACTCCTTTATGCTTTGCAGAATAATTCTACATTATTTCCGATCAACAATATGTCATTCACATATACTTATCAGAAATGTTGTAGTGCTCCCACTCACTTTCTTGTAAATACAGGCTTCATCGCAAGTCTGTATAAAACTATATGCTTTGATCA
This sequence comes from Triticum aestivum, assembly GCF_018294505.1. Classification (NCBI taxonomy): domain Eukaryota; kingdom Viridiplantae; phylum Streptophyta; class Magnoliopsida; order Poales; family Poaceae; genus Triticum; species Triticum aestivum. The sequence goes on from NC_057800.1 coordinate 78,873,599, forward strand.
ACTTATCAAAGCGTATATTCCAACTCCGAGATGTTTGCACCAGTCCATAGATGGATCGCTGGAGCTTGCATATTTTGTTAGCACCTTTAGGATTGACAAAACCTTCTAGTTGTATCATATACAACTCTTCTTTAATAAATCTATTAAGGAATGCAGTTTTGTTTATCCATTTGCCAGATTTCATAAAATGTGGCAATTGCTAACATGATTCGGACAAACTTAAGCATAGATACGAGTGAGAAACTCTCATCATATTCAACACCTTGAACTTGTCGAAAACCTTTTGCGACAATTCTAGCTTTGTAGATAGTAACACTACTATCAGTGTCCGTCTTCCTCTTGAAGATCCATTTATTCTCAATTGCTTGCCGATCATCGGGCAAGTCAACCAAAGTCCATACTTTGTTCTCATACATGGATCCCATCTCAGATTTCATGGCCTCAAGCCATTTTGCGGAATCTGGGCTCACCATCGCTTCTTCATAGTTCGTAGGTTCATCATGGTCATGTAGCATGACCTCCAGAATAGGATTACCATACCACTCTGGTGCGGATCTCACTCTGGTTTACCTACGAGATTCGGTAGTAACTTGATCTGAAGTTACATGATCATCATCATTAGCTTCCTCACTAATTGGTGTAGTAGCCACAGGAACATATTTCTGTGATGAACTACTTTCCAATAAGGGAGAAGGTACAATTACCTTATCAAATTCTACTTTCCTCCCACTCACTTCTTTCGAGAGAAACTCCTTCTCTGGAAAGGATCCATTCTTAGCAACGAATATCTTGCCTTCGGATCTATGATAGAAGGTGTACCCAACATTTTCTTTTGGGTATCCTATGAAGACGCACTTCTCCGATTTGAGTTTGAGCTTATCAGGATGAAACTTTTTCATATAAGCATCGCAACCCCAAACTTTAAGAAACGACAACTTTGGTTTCTTGCCAAACCATAGTTCATACGGTGTCGTCTCAACAGATTTAGATGGTGCCCTTTTAACGTGAATGCAGCTGTCTCTAATGCATAACCCCAAAACGATAGTGGTAAATCGGTAAGAGACATCATAGATTGCACTATATCCAATAAAGTATGGTTATGACGTTCCGACACACCATTATGCTGTGGTGTTCCATGTGGCATGAGTTTGTGAAACTATTCCACATTGTTTTAATTGAAGACCAAACTCGTAACTCAAATATTTGTCTCTGTGATCAGATCGTAGAAACTTTATTTTCTTGTCACGATGATTTTCCACTTCACTCTGAAATTCTTTGAACTTTTCAAATGTTTCAGATTTATGTTTCATCAAGTAGATATACCCATATCTGCTCAAATCATCTGTGAAGTTCAGAAAATAATGATACTTGCCGTGAGCCTTAACACTCGTCGGACCGCATACGTCAGTATGTATTATTTCCAATAAGTCAGTTGCTCGCTCCGGAGAACGGAGTCTTAGTCATCTTGCCCATGAGGCATGGTTCGCAAGCATCAAGTGATTCATAATCAAGTGATTCCAAAAGCCCATCAGCATGGAGTTTCTTCATGCGATTTACACCAATATGACCTAAACGGCAGTGCTACAAATAAGTTGCACTATCATTATTAACTTTGCATCTTTTGGTTTCAATATTATGATTATGTGTATCACTACGATCCAGATCCAACGAACTATTTTCATTGGGTGTGTAACCATATAAGGTTTTATTCATGTAAACAGAACAACAGTTTATTCTCTTACTTAAATGAATAACCGTATTACAATAAACATGATCAAATCATATTCATGCTTAACGCAAACACCAAATAACACTTATTCAGGTTCAACACTAATCCCGAAAGTATAGGGAGTGTGCGATGATGATCATATCAATCTTGGAACCACTTCCAACACACATCGTCACTTCACCCTTAACTAGTCTTGTTTATTCTGCAACTCCCGTTTCGAGTTACTAATCTTAGCAACTGAACTAGTATCAAATACTGAGGGGTTGCTATAAACACTAGTAAAGTACACATCAATAACATGTATATCAAATATACTTATGTTCACTTTGCCATCCTTCTTATCTGCCAATCACTTGGGGTAGTTCCGCTTCCAGTGACCAGTCCCTTTGCAGTAGAAACACTTAGTCTCAGGCTTAGGACCAGACTTGGGCTTCTTCACTTGAGCAGCAACTTGCTTGCTGTTCTTCTTGAAGTTCCCCTTCTTCCCTCTGCCCTTTTCTTGAAACTAGTGGTCTTGTCTACCATCAACACTTGATGTTTTTCTCGATTTCTACCTTCGTCAATTTCCGCATTACGAAGAGCTTGGGAATCGTTTCCGTTATCCCTTGCATATCATAGTTCATCACGAAGTTCTACTAACTTGGTGATGGTGACTAGAGAATTCTGTCAATCACTATCTTATCTGGAAGATTAACTCCCACTTGATTCAAGCGATTGTAGTACTCAGACAATCTGAGCATATGCTCACTAGTTGAGCGATTCTCCTCCATCTTTTAGCTATAGAACTTGTTGGAGACTTCATATCTCCCAACTCGGGTATTTGCTTGAAATATTAACTTCAACTCCTGGAACATCTCATATGCTCCATGACGTTCAAAACGTCTTTGAAGTCCCGATTCTAAGCCATTAAGCATGGTGCACTAAACTATCAAGTAGTCATCATATTGAGCTAGCCAAACGTTCATAACATCTGCATCTGCTCCTGCAATAGGTCCGTCACCTAGCGGTGCATCAAGGACATAATTCTTCTGTGCAGCAATGAGGATAAACCTCAGATCACGGATCCAATCCGCATCATTGCTACTAACATCTTTCAACACAATTTCTCTAGGAACATATCAAAATAAACACAGGGAAACAACAACGCGAGCTATTGATCTACAACATAATTTGCAAAATACTACCAGGACTAAGTTCATGATAAATTTAAGTTCAATTAATCATATTACTTAAGAACTCCCACTTAGATAGACATCCCTCTAATCCTCTAAGTGATTACGTGATCCAAATCAACTAAACCATGTCCGATCATCACGTGAGATGGAGTAGTTTCATTGGTGAACATCACTATGTTGATCATATCTACTATATGATTCACGCTCGACCTTTCGGTCTCCGTGTTCCGAGGCCATATCTGTATATGCTTGGCTCGTCAAGTATAACCTGAGTATTCCGCGTGTGCAACTATTTTGCACCCGTTGTATTTGAACGTAGAGCCTATCACACCCGATCATCACGTGGTGTCTCAGCACGAAGAACTTTCGCAACGGTGCATACTCAGGGAGAACACTTCTTGATAATTAGCGAGAGATCATCTTAAAATGCTACCGTCAATCAAAGAAAGATAAGATGCATAAAAGATAAACATCACATGCAATCAAAATATGTGACATGATATGGCCATCATCATCTTGTGCCTTTGATCTCTAACTCCAAAGTATCGTCATGATTTCCATCGTCACTGGCATGACACCATGATCTCCATCATCTTGATCTATATCAATGTGTCATTACATGGTCGTCTCGCCAACTACTGCTCTTGCAACTATTGCTATCGCATAGCAATAAAGTAAAGCAATTATTTGGCGCTTGCATCTTATGCAATAAAGAGACAACCATAAGGCTTCTTCCAGTTGCCGATAACTTCAACAAAACATGATCATCTTATACAACAACTTATATCTCATCATGTCTTGACCATATCACATCACAACATGCCCTGCAAAAAAAAGTTAGACGTCCTCTACTTTGTTGTTGCAAGTTTTACGTGGCTGCTATGGGCTGAGCAAGAACTGTTCTTACCTACGCATCAAAAAACCACAACGATAGTTTGTCAAGTTGGTGCTGTTTTAACCTTCGCAAGGACCGGGCGTAGCCACACTCGGTTCAACTAAAATTGGAGAAACTGTCACCCGCTAGCCACCTTTGTGCAAAGCACGTCGGGAGAACCGGTCTCGCGTAAGCGTACGCGTAATGTCGGTCCGGGCCGCTTCATCCAACAATACCGCCGAACCAAAGTATGACATGCCGGTAAGTAGTATGACTTATATCGCCCACAACTCACTTGTGTTCTACTCGTGCATATAACATCAACACATAAAACCTAGGCTCTGATACCACTGTTGGGTTTCGTAGTAATTTCAAAAAAATTCCTACGCACACGCAATATCATGGTGATGCATCGCAACGAGAGGAGAGTGTGATCTACGTACCCTTGTAGATCGACAACGGAAGCGTTAGGTTGATGTAGTCGTACGTCTTCACGGCCCGACCGATCAAGCACCGAAACTACGGCACCTCCGAGTTTTAGCACACGTTCAGCTCGATGACGATCCCCGGACTCCGATCCAGCAAAGTGTCGGGGAAGAGTTCCGTCAGCACGACGGCGTGGTGACGATCTTGATGCACTACCGTCGCAGGGCTTCGCCTAAGCACCGCTACAATATTATCGAGGACTATGGTGGCAGGGGGCGCCGCACACGGCTAAGAATAAGATCACGTGGATCAACTTGTGTCTATGGGGTACCCCTTGCCTCAGTATATAAAGGATGGAGGAGGAGGAGGCCGGCCAAGGCAATTGGTGCGGCCAGGATGTGGAGTCCTACTAGGACTCCAAGTCCTAGTAGGAGTCCACCAAGAGGGGAGGAAGGGAGAAGGAAGTGGAGGAGAAGGAGAGGTGGCCGGCCCCCTTTTCCCTAGTCCAATTCGGACCAGAGGGGAGGGGGGGCGCAGCAGCCCCTTGGCCCTTTCTCCTCTTCCCACTAAAGCCCATCAAGGCCCATTGCTTCTCCCGTAACTACCCGGTACTCCGAAAAATACCCGAATCACTCGGAACCTTTCCGATGTCCGAATATAGTCATCCAATATATCAATCTTTACTTCTCGACCATTTCGAGACTCCTCGTCATGTCCCCGATCTCATCCGGAACTCCGAACTCCTTCGGTACATCAAAACCCATAAACTCATAATATAACTATCATCGAAACCTTAAGCGTGCGGACCCTACGAGTTCGAGAACAATGTAGACATAACCGAGACACGTCTCCGGTCAATAACCAATAGCGGGACCTAGATGCCCATATTGGCTCCTACATATTCTATGAAGATCTTTATCGGTCAGACCGCATAACAACATACGTTGTTCCCTTTGTCATCGGTATGTTACTTGCCCGAGATTCGATCGTCGGTATCCAATACCTAGTTCAATCTCGTTACCGGCAAGTCTCTTGACTCGTTCTGTAATACATCATCCCGCAACTAACTCATTAGTTGCAATGCTTGCAAGGCTTAAGTGATGTGCATTACCGAGAGGGCCCAGAGATACCTCTCCGACAATCGGAGTGACAAATCCTAATCTCGAAATACGCCAACCCAACATGTACCTTTGGAGACACCTGTAGAGCACCTTTATAATCACCCATTTACGTTGTGACGTTTGGTAGCACACAAAGTGTTCCTCCGGCAAACGGGAGTTGCATAATCTCATAGTCATAGGAACATGTATAAGTCATGAAGAAAGCAATAGCAACATACTAAACGATCGGGTGCTAAGCTAATGGAATGGGTCATGTCAATCACATCATTCTCCTAATGATGTGATCCCGTTAATCAAATAACAACTCTTTTGTTTATGGTTAGGAAACATAACCATCTTCGATTAACGAGCTAGTCAAGTAGAGGCATACTAGTGACACTTTGTTTGTCTATGTATTCACACAAGTATTATGTTTCCGGTTAATACAATTCTAGCATGAATAATAAACATTTATCATGATATAAGGAAATAAATAATAACTTTATTATTTCCTCTAGGGCATATTTCCTTCAAGTAGACTTAGGGGTACAATCGATGGCAATTTGATTGGTCGAAATCCAGCTCATCCTTAAAATGAAGTCTGAGACGAAAGGATAAATTCTAGGATCTGATTGAGGATTGCGAGCATTCGCAACATATTGAATCAATGGACTCAAAATCATAGTGACAAGGGCTGCCAATAAGATTACTATACTTATGGGATTAACCATAATGCAAGCAAGAAAGTATTTCAAGAGCAATAAGCTGCTAAGGATTTTCGAAAGATCGAATAGTATTTTGAAGACCTTAGTGAAACACATGAACAACTGGGGATGAGCGATACTTGGTAAGTGTGAGGAATTATCTGTAGGGGTATTGAGGTGGCAAGGAACTGCAAGGCAGTAGGCACAAGTATTCTTGGAACAATAGAGAGAAATTCGGGGTATCTTGTAATAACAAGATCAACGGGGAGTGATTGTATGAATGGCAAGTGTATGTAGTTATCCATAGGTTTTGACGGTGGAAGGGAATTGCAAACACAATGAGCACAAGCTCTCGGGATAACATCAAAGAGTAACTTCTGAATCTACTGGTGCAGCAGGCGATCATCTATAATAAGGGGGCTCTCCGAAAGGAAGTAATTATGAGAACCTAGAGTTAGAGTTAGCAAATTCGTTTAACCCGAGTAGAAGAGAGTTCAGAGTCCCAAAGTAAAGATCAAGGAGTAAAAGATCCTAATACCACCCAAATGGCGACGTGGGCCCGTAAGGCACACAACCATGTTAGTAAAAAGTTTTGTAATGTCTAGACTCAACTTCGGCCAATGAGTGTGGAAGGGGGATTCCTACAGGCAGTCGGCTCTGATACCAACTTGTGACGCCCCGATTCAATCGTACACTAATCATACACGCAAACATGTACGATCAAGATCAGGGACCCACGGGAAGATATGACAACACAACTCTACAAATAAAATAAGTCATACAAGCATCATATTACAAGCCAGGGGCCTCGAAGGCTCGGATACAAGAGCTCGTTCATAGACGAGTCAGCGGAAGCAACAATATATGAGTACAGACATAAACAAGTTTGCCTTAAGAAGGCTAGCACAAACTGGGATACAGATCGAAAGAGGCGCAGGCCTCCTGCCTGGGATCCTCCTAAACTACTCATGGTCGTCGTCAGCGGGCTGCACGTAGTAGTAGGCACCTCCCGAGTAGTAGTAGGCGTCATCGACAGTGGCGTCTAGCTCCTGGACTCCAACGTCTGGTCGTAGCAATCGGGTATAGGAAAGAAAAAAGGGGGAGCAAAGCAACCGTGAGTACTCATCCAAAGTACTCGCAAGCAAGGAGCTACACTACATATGTATGCATTGGTATCAAATGGAATAAGGGTATCATATGTGGACTGAACTGCAGAAAGCCGGAATAAGATGGGGATAGCTAGTCCTATCAAAGACTACGCTTCTGGTAACCTCCATCTTGCAGCAGGAGAAGAGAGTAGATGGTAAGTTCACCAAGTAACATCGCATAGCATAATCCTAACCGATGATCCTCCCCTCGTCGCCCTGTGAGAGAGCGATCACCGGTTGTATCTGGCAATTGGAAGGGTGTGTTTTATTAAGTATCCGGTTCTAGTTGTCATAAGGTCAAGGTACAACTCCAAGTCGTCCTGTTACCGAAGATCATGGCTATTCAAATAGATTAACTTCCCTGTAGGGGTGCACCACATTTCCCAACACGGTCGATCCCCTTTGTCCGGACACACTTTTCTGGGTCATGCCCGGCCTCAGAAGATCAACACGTCGCAGCCCTACCTAGGCACAACAGAGTGGTCAGCACGCCGGTCTAAATCCTATGGCGCAGGGGTCTGGGCCCATTGCCCATTGCACACCTGCATGTTGCGTACGCGGCCGGAGAGCAGACCTAGCAACCTCCACTACAAAGGAAGTTGCGTTACGTGGTCCAACCCGGCGCGCGCCGCTCAGTCGCTGACGTCACAAAGGCTTCGGCTGATACCACGACGTCGAGTACCCATAACTGTCCCCGCGTAGATGGTTAGTGCGTATAGGCCAGTAGCCAGACTCAGATCAAATACCAAGATCTTGTTGAACGTGTTATTTTGAAATAAGCACGGACGCCGACCAGGGCCAGGCCCACCTCTCTCCTAGGTGGTCTTAACCTGCCATGTCGGTCCGCCACAAAGTAACAGTCGGGGGCCTTCGGGAACTCAGGCCCACCTCTACCGGGATGGAGCCACCTGCCCCTTCAGCCCCCAACATCGGAATCACTCGCGGGTACTCCTATGAGCCGACCCGACTTTAATCACCACCTGTATAGCATGTATATATGTATAAGTATATACCCGTTATCACTTCCCGAGTGATCACGGACCAATAGTATATCATTGCAGACGGACAAGAATGTAGGGCCACGGATGATAAACTAGCATCCTATACTAAGCATTAGGATTCCAGGTAAAGGTAACAACAGTAGTAGCAAGGACAGGCTATGCATCAGGATAGGATTAACGGAAAGCAGTAACATGTTACACTACTCTAATGCAAGAAGTAGAGAGTAGAGTAGGCGATATCTGGTGATCAAGGGGGGGCTTGCCTGGTTGCTCTGGCAAGAGAGAGGGGTCGTCAACACCGTAGTCATACTGGGTAGCAGCAACGTCAGTCTCAGTGTCTAGTGAGAGAAGAGGGGGAAGAAACAATAAATATAATGCAAACAAAAGCATGATGATGCATGACATGACGAAGCGTGATGCTAGGTGTGCCCTAAGGCGGTACGAGGTGGTACTGGTGAAGGGGGAAAACATCCGGGAAAGTATTCCCGGTGTTTTGCGTTTTCGGACAAATAAACCGGAGGGGGAAAGTTGCATGTTTTCTATGCTAGGGATGCGTGGCAGACGAACGGGTTGCGTATCCGGATTCGTCTCGTCGTTCTGAGCAACTTTCATGTAGAAAACTTTTTCATCTGACTTACGGTTAATTTTCTATTAATTTTCTAAGTTTTAATCATTTTCTGGAATTTCACTTAATTCAAAAATAAAACAGTAAATAGTTTTGTCACCTACTGTTATTCTAGCCTATGAGTACGACTATGGGGCCAGTGGGGCTGGGTTGACCCAGTCAAAGGTTGAATGGTCAAAGGATGAATAGTGTAGGTGGGTCCTGGCTGTCATTGTCTCTAACTTTATTAGATTAGTTAGTTTTTGTTTAATTATCAGAGAGTCCCTCTGTCATTGGGCCACTAGGCTAACCTAACAATTAATTAACCTAACTAATGCTGCTAAGTAGTGTTGGGGAAAGTAGTAATTTCAAAATTTTCCTACGCACACGCAAGATCATGGTGATGCATAGCAACGAGAGGGGAGAGTGTTGTCTACGTACCCTCGTAGACTGGAAGCAGAAGCATTAGCACAACGCGGTTCATGTAGTCGTACGTCTTCACGGCCCAACCGATCAAGCACCGAAACTACGGCACCTCCGAGTTCTAGCACACGTTCAGCTCGATGACGATCCCCGGACTCCTATCCAGCAAAGTGTCGGGGAAGAGTTCCGTCAGCACGACGGCGTGGTGACGATCTTGATGTTCTACCATCGCAGGGCTTCGCCTAAGCACCGCTACAATATTATCGAGGATTATGGTGGAGGGGGGCACCGCACATGGCTAAGAGAACGATCACGAAGATCAACTTGTGTGTCTAGAGGTGCCCCCCTGCCCCTGTATATAAAGGAGCAAGGGGGAGAGGCCGGCCGGCCCTTGGGGCGCGCCAAGGAGGGAGGAGTCCTCCTCCTAGTAGGAGTAGGACTCCCCTTTCCTAGTCCAACTAGGAAGAGGGAAGGGGGAAGGAAAGAGAGGGAGAGGGAGAGGGAAAGAGGGGCCGCACCCCCTTCCCCTAGCCCAATTCGGACTCCCCATGGGAGGGGGCGCGCCACCTCCTGGGCTGCTGCCCTCTCTCTCCCCTCAGGCCCACTAAGGCCCAATATTTCCCGGGGGGTTCCGGTAACCCTTCCGGCACTCCGGTTTTCTCCGAAATCACCCGAAACACTTCCGGTGTCCGAATATAGCCGTCCAATATGTCGATCTTTATGTCTCGACCATTTCGAGACTCCTCGTCATGTCCGTGATCATATCCGGGACTCCGAACAACCTTCGGTACATCAAAATATATAAACTCATAATGAAACTGTCATCGTAACGTTTAAGCGTGCGGACCCTACGGGTTCGAGAATAATGTAGACATGACTGAGACACATCTCCGGTCAATAACCAATAGCGGAACATGGATGCTCATATTGGCTCCCACATATTCTACGAAGATCTTTTATTGGTCAGACCGCATAACAACATATGTTGTTCCCTTTGTCATCGGTATGTTACTTGCCTAAGATTTGATCGTCGGTATCTCAATACCTAGTTCCATCTCGTTACCGGCAAATCTCTTTACTCGTTCCGTAATACATCATCCCGCAACTAACTTATTAGTTGCAATGCTTGCAAGGCTTATGTGATGTTTATTACCGAGAGGGCCCAGAGATACCTCTCCGACAATCGGAGTGACAAATCCTAATCTCGAAATACGCCAACCCAACAAGTACCTTCGGAGACACCTGTAGAGCACCTTTATAATCACCCAGTTATGTTGTGACGTTTGGTAGCACACAAAGTGTTCCTCCGGTAAATGGGAGTTGCATAATCTCATAGTCATAGGAACATGTATAAGTCATGAAGAAAGCAATAGCAACAAACTAAATGATCAAGTGCTAAGCTAATGAAATGGGTCAAGTCAATCACATCATTCTCCTAATGATGTGATCCCGTTAATCAAATGACAACTCATGTCTATGGTTAGGAAACTTAACCATCTTCGATCAACGAGCTAGTCAAGTAGAGGCATACTAGTGACACTATGTTTGTCTACGTATTCACACATGTATTATGTTTCCAGTTAATACAATTCTAGCATGAATAATAAACATTTATCATGAAATAAGGAAATAAATAATAACTTTATTATTGCCTCTAGGGCATATTTCCTTCAGTCTCCCACTTGCACTAGAGTCAATAATCTAGATCACACAGTAATGATTCTAACACCCATGGAGCCTTGGTGCTGATCATGTTTTGCTCGTGGAAGAGGCTTAGTCAGCGAGTCTGCAACATTCAAATCCGTATGTATCTTGCAAATTTCTATGTCTCCCACTTGGACTAAATCCCGAATAATTGAAGCGTCTCTTGATGTGCTTGGTTCTCTTGTGAAATTTGGATTCCTTTGCCAAGGCAATTGCACCAGTATTGTCACAAAAGATTTTCATTGGACCCGATGCACTAGGTATGATACCTAGATTGGATATGAACTCCTTCATCCAGACTCCTTCATTTGCTGCTTCTGAAGCAGCTATGTACTCTGCTTCACATGTAGATCCCGCCATGACGCTTTGTTTTGAACTGCACCAACTGACAGCTCCTCCGTTTAGTAAAAATACGTATCCGGTTTGCGATTTAGAATCATCCGGATCAGTGTCAAAGCTTGCATCAACATAACCATTTACGATGAGCTCTTTGTCACCTCCATATACAAGAAACATATCATTAGTCCTTTTCAGGTATTTCAGGATGTTCTTGACCGCTGTCCAGTGATCCACTCCTAGATTACTTTGGTACCTCCCTGCTAGACTTATAGCAAGGAACACATCAGGTCTGGTACACAGCATTGCATACATGATAGAGCCTATGGCTGAAGCATAGGGAACATCTTTCATTTTCTCTCTATCTTCTACGCTGGTCGGACATTGAGTCTTACTCAACTTCACACCTTGTAACGCAGGCAAGAACCCTTTCTTTGCTTGATCCATTTTGAACTTCTTCAAAACTTTGTCAAGGTATGTGCTTTGTGAAAGTCCAATTAAGCGTCTTGATCTATCTCTATAGATCTTAATGCCCAATATGTAAGCAGCTTCACCGAGGTCTTTCATTGAAAAACTCTTATTCAAGTATCCCTTTATGCTATCCAGAAATTCTATATTATTTCCAATCAATAATATGTCATCCACATATAATATCAAAAATGCTACAGAGCTCCCACTCACTTTCTTGTAAATACAGGCTTCTCCAAAAGTCTGTACAAAACTAAATGCTTTGATCACACTATCAAAGCGTTTATTCCAACTCCGAGAGGCTTGCACCAGTCCATAAATGGATCGCTGGAGCTTGCACACTTTGTTAGCTCCCTTTGGATCGACAAAACCTTCTGGTTGCATCATATACAACTCTTCTTCCAGAAATCCTTTCAGGAATGCAGTTTTGACATCCATTTGCCAAATTTCATAATCATAAAATGCGGCTATTGCTAACATGATTCGGACAGACTTAAGCATCGCTACGGGTGAGAAGGTCTCATCGTAGTCAATCCCTTGAACTTGTCGCAAACCTTTTGCAACAAGTCGAGCTTTATAGACAGTAACATTACCGTCAGCGTCAGTCTTCTTCTTGAAGATCCATTTATTCTCAATTGCTTGCCAATCAATGGGCAAGTCAACCAAAGTCCACACTTTGTTCTCATACATGGATCCCATCTCAGATTTCATGGCTTCTAGCCATTTTGCAGAATCTGGGCTCACCATCACTTCTTCATAGTTCGTAGGTTCATCATGATCTAGTAGCATGACTTCCAGAACAGGATTACCGTACCACTCTGGTGCGGATCTTACTCTGGTTGATCTACGAGGTTCGGTAGTAACTTGATCTGAAGTTTCATGATCATTATCATTAGCTTTCTCACTAATTGGTGTAGGTGTCATAGAAATCGGTTTCTGTGATGTACTACTTTGCAATAAGGGAGCAGGTATAGTTACCTCATCAAGTTCTACTTTTCTCCCACTCACTTCTTTCGAGAGAAACTCCTTCTCTAGAAAAACTCCGAATTTAGCAACAAAAGTCTTGCCTTCGGATCTGTGATAGAAGGTGTACCCAACAATCTCCTTTGGGTATCCTATGAAGACACATTTCTCCGATTTGGGTTCGAGCTTATCAGGTTGAAGCTTTTTCACATAAGCATCACAGCCCCAAACTTTCAGAAAGACAACTTTGGTTTCTTGCCAAACCACAGTTCATAAGGCGTCGTCTCAACGGATTTCGATGGTGTCCTATTTAACGTGAATGCAGCCGTCTCTAAAGCATAACCCCAAAATGATAACGGTAAATCAGTAAGAGACATCATAGATCGCACCATATCTAATAAAGTACGATTACGACGTTCGGACACACCATTACGCTGTGGTGTTCCGGGTGGCGTGAGTTGCGAAACTATTCCGCATTGTTTCAAATGTAGACCAAACTCGTAACTCAAATATTCACCTCCATGATCAGATCGTAGAAACTTTATTTTCTTCTTACGATGATTTTCAACTTCACTCTGAAATTCTTTGAACTTTTCAAATGTTTCAAACTTATGTTTCATTAAGTAGATATACCCATATCTGCTTAAATCATCTGTGAAGGTGAGAAAATAACGATATCTGCCACGAGCCTCAACATTCATTGGACCACATACATCTGTATGTATGATTTCCAACAAATCCGTTGTTCTCTCCATAGTACCGGAGAACGGCGTTTTAGTCATCTTACACATGAGGCACGGTTCGCAAGTACCAAGTGATTCATAATCAAGTGGTTCCAAAAGTCCATTAGTATGGAGTTTCTTTATGTGCTTTATACTGATATGACCTAAAGGGCAGTGCCACAAATAAGTTGCACTATCATTATCAACTCTGCATCTTTTGATTTCAACATTATGAATATGTGTATCACTACTATCGAGATTCATAAAAAATAGACCACTCTTCAAGGGTGCATGACCATAAAAGATATTACTCATATAAATAGAACAACCATTATTCTCTGATTTAAATGAATAATCGTCTGGCATCAAACAAGATCCAGATATAATGTTCATGCTCAACGCTGGCACCAAATAACAATTATTTAGGTCTAATACTAATACCGATGGTAGATGTAGAGGTAGCGTGCCGACCGCGATCACATCGACTTTGGAACCATTTCCCACGCGCATCGCCACCTCGTCCTTAGCCAATCTTCGCTTGATCCATAGCCCCTATTTCGAGTTGCAAATGTTAGCAACAGAACCAGTATCAAATACCCAGGTGCTACTGCGAGCATTAGTAAGGTACACATCAATAACATGTATATCACATATACCTTTGTTCACTTTGCCATCCTTCTTATCCGCCAAATACTTGGGGCAGTTCCGCTTCCAGTGACCATTCTGCTTGCAGTAGAAGCACTCAGTTTCAGGCTTCAGTCCAGACTTGGGTTTCTTCTCCTGAGTAGCAACTTGTTTGCTGTTCTTCTTGAAGTTCCCTTTCTTCTTCCCTTTGCCCTTTTTCTTGAAACTGGTGGTCTTATTGACCATCAACACTTGATGCTCCTTCTTGATTTCTACCTCTGCGGCTTTTAGCATTGCGAAGAGCTCAGGAATAGTCTTATTCATCCCTTGCATATTATAGTTCATCACGAAGCTTTTGTAACTTGGTGGCAGTGATTGAAGAACTCTGTCAATGACACTATCAACAGGAAGATTAACCCCCAGTTGAGTCAAGTGATTATGATACCCAGACATTTTGAGTATATGTTCACTGACAGAACTATTCTCCTCCATCTTGCAGCTATAGAACTTATTGGAGACTTCATATCTCTCAATCCGGGCATTTTCTTGAAATATTAACTTCAACTCCTGGAACATCTCATATGCTCCATGACGTTCAAAACGTCGTTGAAGACCCGGTTCTTAGCCGTAAAGCATCACACACTGAACTATCGAGTAATCATCAGATTTGCTCTGCTAGACGTTCATAACATCTGGTGTTGCTCCTGCAACAGGCTTGGCACTTAGCAGTGCTTCCAGGACGTAATTCTTCTGTGCAGCAATGAGGATAATCCTCAAGTTACGGACCCAGTTCGTGTAATTGCTACCATCATCTTTCAACTTTGCTTTCTCAAGGAACGCATTAAAATTCAACGGAACAACAGCACGAGCCATCTATCTACAATCAAACATAGACAAGCAAGATACTATCAGGTACTAATTTCATGATAAATTTAAGTTCAATTAATCATATTACTTAAGAACTCCCACTTAGAAAGATATCCCTCTAATCCTCTAAGTGATCACGTGATCCAAATCAACTAAACCATGTCCAATCATCACATGAGATGGAGTAGTATCAATGGTGAACATCAATATGTTGATCATATCTACTATATGATTCATGCTCGACCTTTCGGTCTCCGTGTTCCGAGGCCATATCTGTTATATGCTAGGCTCGTCAAGTTAAACCTGAGTATTCCGCATGTGCAACTGTTTTGCACCCGTTGTATTTGAACGTAGAGCCTATCACACCCGATCATCACGTGGTGTCTCAGCATGAAGAACTTTCGCAACGGTGCATACTCAGGGAGAACACTTATACTTTGATAATTTAGTGAGGGGTCATCTTATAATGCTACCGTCAATCAAAGCAAGATAAGATGTATAAAAGATAAACATCACATGCAATCAATATAAGTGATATGATATGGCCATCATCATCTTGTGCTTGTCATCTCCATCTCCGAAACACCATCATGATCACCATCGTCACCGGCGCGACACCTTGATCACCATCGTAGCATCGTTGTCGTCTCGCCAATCTTATGCTTCCACGACTATCACTACCGCTTAGTGATAAAGTAAAGCATTACAGCGCAATTGCATTGCATACAATAAAGCGACAACCATATGGCTCCTGCCAGTTGCCGATAACTCGGTTACAAAACATGATCATCTCATACAATAAAATTTAGCATCATGTCTTGACCATATCACATCACAACATGCCCTGCAAAAACAAGTTAGACGTCCTCTACTTTGTTGTTGCAAGTTTTACGTGGCTGCTACGGGCTTAGCAAGAACCGTTCTTACCTACACATCAAAACCACAACGATAGTTTGTCAAGTTGGTTCTGTTTTAACCTTCGCAAGGACCGGGCATAGCCACACTTGGTTCAACTAAAGTTGGAGAAACTGACACCCGCCAGCCACCTATGTGCAAAGCACGTCGGTAGAACCAGTCTCGCGTAAGCGTACACGTAATGTCGGTCCGGGTCGCTTCATCCAACAATACCGCCGAACCAAAGTATGACATGCTGGTAAGCAGTATGACTTATATCGCCCACAACTCACTTGTGTTCTACTCGTGCACAACATCAACGCATAAAACCTAGGCTCGGATGCCACTGTTGGGGAACGTAGTAATTTCAAAATTTTCCTACGCACATGCAAGATCATGGTGATGCATAGCAACGAGAGGGGAGAGTGTTGTCTACGTACCCTCGTAGACCGGAAGCAGAAGCATTAGCACAACGCGGTTGATGTAGTCATACGTCTTCACGGCCCGATCAATCAAGCACCAAAACTACGGCACCACCGAGTTCTAGCACACGTTCAGCTCGATGACGATCCCCGGACTCCGATCCAGCAAAGTGTCGGGGAAGAGTTCGTTCAGCACAACGGCGTGGTGACGATCTTGATGTTCTACCGTCGCAGGGCTTCGCCTAAGCACCGCTACAATATTATCGAGGATTATGGTGGAGGGGGGCACCGCACACGGCTAAGAGAACGATCACGAAGATCAACTTGTGTGTCTAGAGGTGCCCCCCTGCCCCTGTATATAAAGGAGCAAGGGGGAGAGGCCGGCCGGCCCTTGGGGCGCGCCAAGGAGGGGGGAGTCCTCCTCCTAGTAGGAGTAGGACTCCCCTTTCCTAGTCCAACTAGGAAGAGGGAAGGGGGAAGGAAAGAGAGGGAGAGGGAGATGGAAAGAGGGGCCGCGCCCCCTTCCCCTAGTCCAATTCAGACTCCCCATGGGAGGGGGCGCGCCACCTCCAGGGCTGCTGCCCTCTCTCTCCCCTCAGGCCCACTAAGGCCCAATATTTCCCCGGGGGGTTCCGGTAACCCTTCCGGTGTCCGAATATAGCCGTCCAATATATCGATCTTTATGTCTCGACCATTTCGAAACTCCTCGTCATGTCCGCGATCATATCTGGGACTCTGAACAACCTTCAGTACATCAAAATATATAAACTCATAATGAAACTGTCATCGTAACGTTTAAGCGTGCGGACCCTACGGGTTCGAGAATAATGTAGACATGACCGAGACACGTCTCCGGTCAATAACCAATAGCGGAACATGGATGCTCATATTGGCTCCCAGATATTCTACGAAGATCTTTTATCGGTCAGACCGCATAACAACATACGTTGTTCCCTTTGTCATCGGTATGTTACTTGCCTAAGACTTGATCGTCGGTATCTCAATACCTAGTTCAATCTCGTTACCGGCAAATCTCTTTACTCGTTTCGTAATACATCATCCCGCAACTAAGTTATTAGTTGCAATGCTTGCAAGGCTTATGTGATGTGTATTACCGAGAGGGCCTAGAGATACCTCTCCGACAATCGGAGTGACAAATCCTAATCTCGAAATACGCCAACCCAACAAGTACCTTCAGAGACACCTGTAGAGCACCTTTATAATCACCCAGTTACGTTGTGACGTTTGGTAGCACACAAAGTGTTCCTACGGTAAACGGGAGTTGCATAATCTCATAGTCATAGGAACATGTATAAGTCATGAAGAAAGCAATAGCAACAAACTAAACGATCAAGTGCTAAGCTAATGAAATGGGTCAAGTCAATCACATCATTCTCCTAATGATGTGATCCCGTTAATCAAATGACAACTCATGTCTATGGTTAGGAAACTTAACCATCTTCGATCAACGAGCTAGTCAAGTAGAGGCATACTAGTGACACTATGTTTGTCTATGTATTCACACATGTATTATGTTTCCGGTTAATACAATTCTAGCATGAATAATAAACATTTATCATGATATAAGGAAATAAATAATAACTTTATTATTGCCTCTAGGGCATATTTCCTTCAATTAGTTCCTAAACTAATTGGCCGGCTGTGAGCTAGCCGGCGTCATGCGGATGGCACACACGCACGCATGTGTGCGGCGGCCATGGCCATGGCGTTGGCCAAGGGAGGAACTACTCGGGGGAAGCAGGGGAAAGCAAGTGGGGCACTCTAGGGCATGCACGGCCAGCAGGCACAGGCCACGGTGAGCAGCAGTGGCGAGTGGATGCGGGGCAGCAGCGACGGCGGCACTGGAGCATGGCAACGATGGGCGCGGGCGGCTCCGAGGCGGCGCTAGGCGATGGCCGGCGACTAGCTGCAGGCCGAGGCAGGGCCAGGGACGGGCGCGTGCTGGCAGTACACAGCAGCTAAAGATACCAGTTAAGCAGCAGCAGCTCACGCACGCACGTATGTACCCATACGTGCGAGACCGGATGTGCTCGGGGATGGCAAACAACGACCGAATCAAAGCGGGGAAAGGAGAGATCCGGAGGAGTTGCTCACCTCGAGACCATTGGCACGCTCGGGGAGGGTCGGGGTGGACCGGAGAGGCGGTGGTGATGGCGAGACGGCGACGACCGGACGAAGAAGACGAAGACTGCGTTGGCTACACAGCTCCCCGCCTCATTCCAATGCCCTGAACAGACGCGGTAGAGCGTGGCGAACCTCCAGGATGTGCTCCCGTACGCCGGAGGATGGTGGACGCGTCAACGACGGTGAGGCAGCGGTGACCGCATGAGCTTGCGAGCTCAAAATCGAGCCAGAGGAGAGGGGGGACGATGGGGATCGAGGGGGGAATGAATGAGGGTGAGCTAGGGTTTCTGGGGAACGCCTTAGTAGGCCGAGGGAGGGTGCGGATGGCCGGCACATGGCCCTGGAGCCATGGATGGCTGGCACGCACAGCTCTGCCTCTCCCCTGCGAGAGGTAGGGGAAAAGGCCGGACAGTTGGGTTCGGCCTGGTACAGTGTTAGTACTGGGCTTATGTGAACAGGGGGGATTTCTCCTTTCCTTTTTCTTGTTTGTTTGTTTTCCTTCCCTTTTATTTATTATTTTCTGTTTTATTTTAGACACACTTTACTTTAATTTTATAATATATAAATTTAGTTCCGAAAATAATGTTACTACTTATTCTACTGCCACAATAACCTGGGCTCACAGATAAATTAGTTTAATATTTTATATATTATAAAAAGCATTTAATTATTAGTTTTAGATACTGTTCTACTCATTTTAGAGTAATTACACATTTTATAAAAGTGTGGTTTCTCCACCATAATTACCTATGCATTATTTGGCTCACTCCAAACATTTTAGTTTTAATATTTAAAAACTTTTATTATTTGCTTGATTTTGAATTTGAATTCGAACCGGTTTCGAATTAACACGAGATTAGGAATAGTAACCGTGGTGACGTGGCCTCATTAACAGAGGTTTACTGTAGCTTAATTATCCGGGCGTCACAGAGGAGGAGCCTTCTATTCAACCAATCGCATTAATAAGGAGCTCAAAAAGCGGGTTAAACCCACACATGATGTGAAGAAGAAAAAGAAAAGACAGAGAAGCAAAGTTAGAAAGGTATCCCTCCCAAATGATGTTGCTCCTATTGCTCATTGTGATGATGATAATTGCTATACCATTGGTGCTATCCATTCTATGAATGATGAGAGTGATTATGCTTATGATATGAAAAGGCCCAAGCTTGGGGATGCTATGTTTGATGAGAATGACATGTTTGAGAATGTATTTTATGCAATTAATGTTTGTCCCAAGCTTGGAGATGCTATGTTTAATGAAGATGATATTTTTAGTCTCCCAAGTTTTGATGAGCAAATTGATTATGATGATAGCATGCCTCCTATTTATGATGATTCTTGTGATGATACTTATGCTATAAAAAGTAGAGATGATTATATTTATAAAGCTTTTCATGATTATGATTACCCCTTTTCTGAACATTACTCTTTTAATATGGAAACAATTTATAGTATTCGAGTTTCTTATTATACTCCCACTATTCCGAATGAGAAGAATTTTGCTTATGTGGAGAGTAATAAAATTTCTATGCTTGTAGATCATGAAAAGAATGATTTATGTGATAGTTATATTGTTGAATTCATTCATGAAGCTACTGAAAATTATTATGAGGGAGGAATATATGCTTGTAGGAATTCCAATAATATCAAGTTTCCTCTCTATGTACTTAAAGTTTTGAAGTTATGCTTGCTTTGCCTTCCTATGCTAGTTGATTATTGTTCCCATAAGTTGTTTGCTCACAAAATACCTATGCATAGGAAGTGGGTTAGACTTAAATGTGCTAGTCATATTCTTCATGATGCTCTCTTTATATTTCAATTCTTATCTTTTATGTGAGGATCATTGAAATCATCATGCCTAGCTAGGGGCGTTAAATGTTAGCGCTTGTTGGGAGGCAACCCAATTTTATGTTTGTTCTTTGCTTTTTTCTCATGTTTAGCAATAAATAATCTATATATCCTCTGGTTAGATGTGGTTTTATGTTTTAATTAGTGTTTGTGCCAAGTAGAACCTTTGGGGAGACTTGGGGAAAGTCTTTGTGATCTTGCTGTAAAAAACAGAAACTTTAGCACTCACGTGATTTGCTGCTATATTTTACTGGAGAGTCCTACTTAGTTGATTCTTTCTGCAGATGATTTATATATAAATTCCTCACGTCCAGAAATTTGTTTTAGAATTTTTGGGGTTCCAGAAGTATACGTTTGATCCAGATTACTACAGACTGTTCTGTTTTTGACAGATTCTGTTTTCTATGTGTTGTTTGCTTATTTTGATGAATCTATCAGTAGTATCGGAGGGTACGAACCATAGATGAGTTGGAATACAGTAGATATTACACCAATATGAATTTATAATGAGTTCACAACAATGGTGATTTATTTTCTTATACTAACAGAGCTTACAAGTTTTCTGTTAAGTTTTGTGTTATGAATTTTCAAGTTTTGGGTAAAGATTCGATGGATTATGGAATAAGGAGTGCCAAGATCCTAAGCTTGGGGGATGACCAAGGCACCCCAAGGCAATATTCAAGGACAACCAAGAGGCTAAGCTTGGGGAGGCCCCAGAAGGCATCCCCTCTTTCGTCTTCGTTCATCGGTAACTTTACTTGGAGCTATATTTTTATTCACCACATGATATGTGTTTTGCTTGGAGCGTCAATTTATTTTGTTAGGATTTTCTTGCTGTTATTTATAACAATGTTTTGCATCTTTTATTTCAATAAAGGGGGCATTGATAGCCTTTACTATGCCTATTTTACAAGTCTACATGTTGCTGTTTGAAAACAGAAAGTTTACCGCTGTTGCAAAAATTCCCTAAAAAAGTCAGAATGTGATAAAATGTTGAAAACTTTTGCATAATAAGCTCTGATAAATTTACTACAGTGTTAATTTCCTTTCATAATTTTTGGAGCTAGGGAAGTATGGATATTGCTGCATTCTTTACAGACTGTCCTGTTTAGGCAGATTGATGTTATGTTTGTATTGTTTGCATATGTTTGCTTCTTTAATGATTCTATTTTAGGATAGGACTATCAAATATGCAGAGGCATTTAGTATGAAATGTTGAATAATAATTTTAGTGATTTGCTACAGTAGAGTATGATAAGGTTTTTTCATTGGTTTATACTAACTTATCTCACGAGTCCTTGTTGTGTTTAGTGTGGATGAAGCTTTTGAGATTTAGGGAGACCGTGATATGAGAGGAATTAAGGAGACACAAAATCTCAAGCTTGGGGATGCCCAAGGCATCCCAAGATAATATTTCAAGAAGTCTCCAGCGTGTAAGCTTGGGGATGCCCCGGTTGGCATCCCACCTTTCTTCTTCGACAACTATCGGTTAGTTTCTGTTGATCCTAAGTTTATGCTTCTTCACGTGATGTTTGCTATTCTTAGAATGTCATTTTATTTTGTTTTGTTTGTTATTTGAATAAAATATCAAGATCTGAAATTATTAAATGGGAGAGTCTTCACATAGCTAAATAATTATTTAACTACTCATTGATCTTCACTTATATCTTTCGGAGTAGTTTGTTATTCATTCACGTGCTTCACATATATCCTATGAGTAAATGGTTGAATGAATTAAATATAATAAATCTGAAATTATATATGTTTCATATGCTTATCCCATAGGGAGTAACGACTTCACATATAAGAAGTAGAGGTGGTAAATTTATTGAAGGTTAGCAAACATTGTATTGGTCACTTGAACAATTCATGAAATAATATTGAGGGAAGAGAGATTTCACATATAAATATACTATCTTGGACATCTTTTGTAATTGTGAGCACTCATTAAAATATGACATGTTAAAAGGTTGATGTTAGACAAGGAAGACAATGTAATGGGTCATGATTTCTTATATCTGAAATAAAGTATATTGTCATGGATCATTCAACATGATGAGCTTGCCTTTCCCCCTCATGCTAGCCAAATTATTTGCACCAAGTAGAGATACTACTTGTGCTTCCAAACATCCCTTAAACCAGTATTGCCATGAGAGTCCACCATACCTACCTATGGATTGAGTAAGATCCTTCAAGCAAGTTGTCATCGGTGCATGCAATAAAAATTGCTCTCTAAATATGTATGATCTATTAGTGTGGAGAAAATAAGCTTTATACGATCTTGTGATGTGGAAGCAATAAAAGCGACGGACTGCATAATAAAGGTCCCTATCACAGGTGGCAATATAAAGTGACGTTCTTTCGCATTAAGATTTTGTGCATCTAACTATAAAAGCGCATGCCAATCTCTGCTTCCCTCTATGAAGGGCCTATCGTTTATTCTTGTTTTATACCTTATGCAAGAGTCATGGTGATCTTCACCTTTACTTTTTACATTTTATCCTTTGGCAAGCACATTCTGTTGGAAAGATCCTGATATATATATCCAATTGGATGTAAGGCATCATGAACTATTATTGTTGACATTACCCTTGAGGTAAAAGGTTGGGATGTGAATCTATAAGCCCCTATCTTTCTCTGTGTCTGATTAAAACTTTGAACCCATAAATATCACATGAGTGTTAGCAATTGTGAAAGACTAAATGATAGTTGAGTATGTGAAGTTTACTGAATCAAAGCTCTGACATTGACCCTTCCTGAAAAGAAGATGAATTGTAATTGTTTGATGACTAATAACACGGTTTGTTAGTTTTAAAGAAAGTTTATGATCTATACTTTAACATGTGAATAGATGTTACTTGATCCTGAGAAGTCCTATGAGTTGATCTACTGTTATGATATATAATGATGCTAGAAAAGGTGATTGAAATTATCATTGATCAAACTTGTGCACCTGCTAGCATTCACACTTCATAAATTCTTTCTTTTATCATTTACCTACTCGAGGACGAGCAGGAATTAAGCTTGGGGATGCTGATATGTCTCCAACGTATCTATAATTTATGAAGTATTCATGCTATTATATTATCTGTTTTGGATGTTTATGGGCTTTACTAAACACTTTTATATTATTTTTGGGACTAACCTATTAACCGGAGGCCCAACCCAAATTGTTGTTTTCTTGCCTATTTCAGTGTTTCGAAGAAAAGGAATATCAAACGGAGTCCAAACGGAATGAAACCTTCGGGAGAGTTATTTTTGGAACGGGAGCAATCCAGGAGACTTGGAGTAGACGTCAGGGAAGCTTCAAGGAAGCCACGAGGTAGGGAGGCGCTCCCTACCCCCTTGGCGCCCCCCTCGTGGGCCCCTCGTGGCTCCCCTGACCAACTTCTTTCGCCTATATATATCAATATACCCTAGAAACATCGAGGAACAAAATAGATCGGGAGTTCCGCCGCCATAAGCCTCTGTAGCCACCAAAAACCAATCTAGACCCGTTCCGGCACCCTGCCGGAGGGGGGGGGGAATCCCTCTCCGGTGGCCATCTTCATCCTCCTGGCGCTCTCCATGACGAGGAGGGAGTAGTTCACCCTCGGGGCTGAGGGTATGTACTAGTAGCTATGTGTTTGATCTCTCTCTCTCGTGTTCTTGAGGTGGTACGATCTTGATGTATCGCGAGCTTTGCTATTATAGTTGGATCTTATGATGTTTCTCCCCCTCTACTCTCTTGTGATGAATTGAGTTTTCCCTTTGAAGTTATCTTATCGGATTGAGTATTTAAGGATTTGAGAACACTTGATGTATGTCTTGCATGTTCTTATCTGTGGTGACAATGGGATATCACGTGATCCACTTGATGTATGTTTTGGTGATCGACTTGCGAGTTCCGTGACCTCATGAACTTATGCATAGGGGTTGGCACACATTTTCGTCTTGACTCTCCGGTAGAAACTTTGGGGCACTCTTTGAAGTTTTTTTGTGTTGGTTGAATAGATGAATCTGAGATTGTGTGATGCATATCGTATAATCATACCCATGGATACTTGAGGTGACATTGGAGTATCTCGGTGACATTAGCGTTTTGGTTGATTTGTGTCTTAAGGTGTTATTCTAGTACGAACTCTATGATAGATTGAATGGAAAGAATAGCTTCGTGTTATTTTACTACGGACTCTTGAATAGATCGATCAGAAAGGATAACTTTAAGGTGGTTTCGTACCCTACAATAATCTCTTCGTTTTTTCTCCGCCATTAGTGAATTTGGAGTGACTCTTTGTTGAATATTGAGGGATATTTATATGATCCAATTATGTTATTATTGTTGAGAGAACTTGCACTAGTGAAAGTATGAACCCTAGGCCTTGTTTCCTAGCATTGCAATACCGTTTGTGCTCACTTTTATCATTAGTTACCTTGCTGTTTTTATATTTTCAGATTACAAAAACCTTTATCTACTATCCATATTGCACTTGTATCACCATCTCTTTGCCGAACTAGTGCACCTATAACTTTTACCATTGTATTAGGTGTGTTGGGGACACAAGAGACTCTTTGTTATTTGGTTGCAGGGTTATTTTAGAGAGACCATCTTCATCCTACGCCTCCCACGGATTGATAAACCTTAGGTCATCCACTTGAGGGAAATTTGCTACTGTCCTACAAACCTCTGCACTTGGAGGCCCAACAACGTCTACAAGAAGAAGGTTGTGTAGTAGACATCACTTATTAGCAGCAATCGTCTGTTTTATTATCGTTCTTCGCACACATTTCTGATTACAGACCTGTTTGTCGCGTATCACACACATCTTGTTATAATGAATCATTTCTGTGCTCTTGGCTCAACGCAAATAGTTCATCCAAGTGAAACATAAGCCGTATATCGCACATACCTTGATCTGGCTGACTGTTTGTTTTGTGTTGCCTAATCACAAACAGTTCATCAGAGTGAACCGTATGTTGTATATCGCACACACCTTCATTTGGCTGCCCGTTTCTTTTGCTCTGCCTCATCGCAAACAGTTAATTGAATTGAATTGTATGGCCTGCATCGCACACGCAACTAAAATCTGAACCATGTTTGATGCATCCGTCATCGCAAATGTTTTGAACCTTTTTTGACGGTTTTTACACCACCATTTTCGATTATTGCATTGCACACAGTTTCATCGAAAGGTCTCTGATCGTAGTGTCGCGTTAGCAGCATCCTGCAGTAGTGCATACTCAATATCAATTAATAGCAAAGCATATAAATTACAGTGGTGCTCTCTAACTGGTGCTTTTTATAAGAGGATGATGACTCAGCAATAAAAGTAAATAGATATGCCCTTCGCAGAGGGAAGCAGGGATTTGCAGAGGTGCTAGAGCTCGAGCTTTTAAAACAAAGATGAATATCATTTTGAGTGGTTCAGTTTCATTGTCAACATAACAACCAAGAGATCTCGGTATCTTCCATGCTATATACATTATAGGCGGTTCCCAAATAGAATGGTAAAGTTTTTACTCCCCCTCCATCAGCAATCACACTCCACGGCTAACCAAATCCATGGGTACCGTCCATACCAACAACAGTCCTGGGGGAGTTTTGTTTGATATTTATATTTTGATTTGATTTAGAGCATGGAACTGGGCATCCCGAATACTAGCCACTTTCTCATGAATGACAAGTGAATAAACACTCATCGTGAGAATAACCCACCTAGCATGGAAGATACTGACAACCCCCAATCGCTACATGAGCAATTCGGGCATACAGAACAGATTATTATTTGAAGGTTTAGAGTTTGGCACATACAAATTTACTTGGAACGACGGGTAAATACCGCATATAGGTAGGTGTGGTGGACTCATATGGAACAACTTTGGGTTTAAGGAAATGGATGCACAAGCAGTATTCCCTCTTAGTACAAGTGAAGGCTAGCAAAAGATTGAGGAGCGACCAACTAGAGAGCAACAACAGTCATAAACATGCATTGATATTAACCAACATTGAGTGCAAGCATGAGCAGGATATAAATCACCATGAACATAAATATCATGGAGGCTATATTATTTTTGTTCCAACTACATGCGTGAACATGTGCCAAGTCAAGCCACTTAAATCATTCAAAGGAGGATACCATCCTATCATACTTCGTCACAACTATTTTAAAAGCATGTTGGCACGCAAGGTAAATCATTATCAACTCCTAGCTAATTAAGCATGCATGGCATGAGTAACTATAATCTCTAATTGTCATTGCAAACATGTTTCATTCATAATGGGCTGAATCAAGAATGATGAGCTACACATATTTACAAAAACAAAGTAGGTCGACTTCGTACCAGCTTTTCTCCATCTCAATCATTTCATCATATATCGTCATTATTGCCTTTCAGTTGCATGATCGAACGGTGTGGGTAATAATAAGAGTTCACATGCATTGGACTAACCAGTAATATGCAAATATTTATTCAAAGGAGAATACAAGGTAATATGGTCTCTCTGTTAGATCAAGAATAATGCATATGAGAGCCACTCAACATTTTCATCGTGGTCTTCTCCTTATGACCTAAAGAAAGGAAAGAAAAGAATCTCAAAGAAACACACTGAAATATTTTTGGACTTTTTGTTTTTCTGAAGAAAGCAAAACCAAGAATGAGAAAAACTCTTTACACGGGAAAACTCCCAACAAGCAAAAGAAGTATGAGAAATCTTTTGGGGTTTTCTTTTAATACTACTACTAAACGAACATAGAAAGAAAAACTAAAAAGAAGCAAGAACTATTTTTTTGGATTTTCTAAAAGTTTTTCAAACACACAAGAAGAAAGCAAGAAAAATAAACTAGCATGGAGAATACAATGAAAAAGTATGAACAACGACAACTGGAATGAGTGTGTGAACATGAATGTAATGTCGGTGAGAGATACTACTCCCCCAAGCTTAGGCTTTTGGCCTAAGTTGGTCTAGAGCCACGGCTCGAAATAACCCTATCCTCGATACTCCGGAGGGTCCTAAGGGTTCCAATGGTTGGCGAGCTCCTGTGGCTCCCACTGAAAAATGGGGTCCTGATATGGATCAGGAACTGGTGCTGGCTCAGGTGCTGGGGGTTGTGAAAGACCCCAAAATCTGTAGATATCCTCGGGCATAATGGTTTACCTCCCTAAATGAATATCGAACAAATTAGAAGCAGGCAGAGCAATAGTATCACAAATACCCTGATTAGATACTAGGTTGTAGAGGAGTTTCTTGTCCTTATCCTTCTTAATAAAATCGTGCGCTACCATACTATAATAGTTTAAATATTTAGTGGGTAGTAGCATCTCCTCCTCCTCATCATGCCTAATGGGTATCTTAAAGCGTCTAGCAAGGAAGGAGGCATAAATGACTCCAAAGATGGGACCCTTCATGCGGTTTGTGTTTAACCGACGAGAAACAATGGCGCCCAAACTAAAAGTTCTATCACAATATAAAGCATGGCTCAAAATAGCAAGGTCGGGGGCACTAAGGCCTCCACTCTCCCCATGACCAATCAGACATCTCCCCGCAAATAATGAGTAATAGCATAAAACAAGAAAATGTAAGCTAGCCACTCTCGCTTCCGACACCCCTCTCTCTTCCCCTATAGTAGTTTCAGTAATAAAATCTTCCATCTCTAGGACGTGGTTCACTGACGCTGCCCTCATAAGGTAATTTGCAAACCTTGCAAAAATCATAAAGCATCATCTCCTTATGCTCATCATATAAATGATGAGCATAACCGTGGGTGGTGATTTCCTAGGATAAATATGAAAGTTTTGCACAAAGGTGTTAGTGAGAAGAAGGTACTGTTCACACTTATCTTGGAGGACGACGGTGAGACCAGCATTCTCAGCCAAATAATAGAAATCATCATAAATTTTTGCCTCCCCAAGAATGCATCGCTTGGCCATTCTTGGGCTTCTTCTTCTCCTCATTTTCATTTTCATTTGAATTCCGGCTCGAAGAACCCCTTAACCATCTCTTCATCCTTTCTTTCCTTTTCTCTGAAAATTTCTGAAATTTTTAGTAACTCAAAATAAAAGTGCACAAAACTCAACAAAATTGATAGCAACTACTCCCACAAGTGCCTAGAGGCTATATCATGCATCAAAACTACTATGGACCATATAAATTTGACATGCAAGCTCAAGAACAATGTCACCACAGCAGCAAAAAATTGCAATATATAAAGAACTAGAACAAAAACTAATTGGACCATTGGAGGAGTCACATACCGATGAACAAATCCCTGAAACGGTTTCGGAAACAAAGCTCCGAGCAAGGAGATCGAAAATGGCAGCAAAATGACCTAGAACACGGGTTTGAGCAATAGTGGGATTTTTCCTGGAGGAAGACGAAGTGGATGGGTGCTGGAATAAGTGAGGGGGACCCACGTGGGTACAGAAAGTTGTGTTTACTAAATTCATCCATCTCATGCCCATCAAAAGGAATCCATTAACAAGGTTGATCAAGTCTTATTAACAAACTTCTTCTGAATGACATGAAATCAAAGAATCTTAGTATAACACTAGGTTACCTCAACAAGGATACACATGTCCCCAACAATAAGAACATCATATTTATTTTTGACAGTAGGCATAGGGAATTCAAAACCTCCAATAGCAATAGTTGAATTTTTTTCAATAGAATTGATGCTATTAACTTAAGGTTGTTTCTTCGAAAAGTGTACCGTATCCTCATTACCATTAGCATGAAAAGTGGAATTGCCCTTGTTGTAATCAATAATAGCCCCCGCAGTATTCAAAAAGGGTCTACCAAGGATGATCAACATATTGTCGTGCTCGGGTATATCAAGAATAACAAAGTCCATTAAAATAGTAACATTTGCAACTACGACATGCACATCCTCACAAATACCGATGGGTATAGCAGTTGATTTATCGGTCATTTGCAAAGAGATTTCAGTTGGTGTCAACTTATTCAAATCAAGTCTACGATATAAAGAGAAAGGCATAACACTAACACCGACTCCCAAATCACATAAAGCAGTTTTAACATAGTTTTTTTAATGGAGCATGGTATAGTTGGTATTCCTGGATCTCCTAGTTTCTTTGGTATTCCACCCTTAAACATATAATTAGCAAGCATGGTGGAAATTTCAGCTTCCGGTATCTTTCTTTTATTTGTAACAATTTCTTTCATATACTTAGCATAAGGAGATATTTTCAAAATATCAGTCAAACGCAAGCACAAAAAGACAGGCCTAAGCATTTCAACAAAGCGCTCAAATTCCTCATCATCCTTTTCCTTAGCATAAGGCGAGCCCGGCAAGGGGCAAGGCCACCCCCAGAAGTAGGCACCCAAGGCGCCTTGGCAGGGCATGTCGGGGCTCACGGAGGTAAAACCACCTCACCAACCACTCCAGCACGACCCATGTCGTCCATCAGTGCGGTGTCAAGCTGCAAGGTGATTAAGTGGTAGCCATATGCCACATGGCAGCCATTTCCTACAGAAGAAACCCACAGATGACACCCGTCCTGCACGTGTCAAGAGAACAGGCGCGGAGCTGGCAAGATAGCCCGGCAAGCCTTGCCGGGCAACCAGTGATGTGACACTAAGCGGTGCATTTAATGCGCCCTGTTTGCCCACAGAGTTAGGTATGATAGCACTGTTTGCTATCATATCAGTGCATAATGACTACTTTGCCATTGTGGTGACCCCTTCATTTATAAAAGGATGCCCATGGCAACCGTAGAAAGGGTTGGAAACTTTATGAACCCACACCCCCATATGCGCGTAGTCGCTACTGCCCTAAGGCAACCCCTGCCGGGCAAGTGTACTATGCTTCACCACCTCCATTCCACCATCAATCCACCAAAGCAGGAGTAGGGCTTTACGCCTCGCGGCAGCCCAAACCTGGGTAAATTGCTCGTGTGTTCTCTGCCACGCTGTCGTGCGCTGGTCCGCTCTTTGTGCAACGCGATGTCCCCATGCCAAACAAGCAAGGGGCCTCCCGGTCCCATAGGTGGCCGCGGATATCCCATGACATATTTGGCGCGCCAGGTAGGGGGTTCGCTTGCGCGAACCTGAAAACATGTGCAGCGCGTCATCTTCATCACCATCTTCATCTTTGACGACGCCATCGACCATGGCACCCAAGAATAAGTCCGGTGCTTCGGCCCATCCATCCACCTCGAAGGCTCCGCCGCCCACAGCCTCTAATGCCGCGGGGGATGCGGAGGCACGCGAGGACACGAACGCTGCTAGGGACGTGGTTGGAGCAGGTGGCGCCATCACCACTCCCCCCGCGGCCGACACGGGGGTAGGAGATATCG
This sequence comes from Triticum aestivum, assembly GCF_018294505.1. Classification (NCBI taxonomy): domain Eukaryota; kingdom Viridiplantae; phylum Streptophyta; class Magnoliopsida; order Poales; family Poaceae; genus Triticum; species Triticum aestivum. The sequence continues at coordinate 78,904,069 of NC_057800.1, forward strand.
GAGGAGAACAACATCAGCAGCGCCTCAACGGTTATGCTCTGCAAGGTGCAGGCGAGGGGGCACTCCATCCGCACCCCCTCCTCTCACCGATGGGCATAGCCATGGGAACGGAGCTTGGTCCGGGGTAAGCCATCGCCCTCTGGCCGCCCCCACCACGGGAGAGACCGCGGCGCATGTGCCTCCTCCCAGACGAGCCAACCAGACCGCTACGCTTAACGGAACCGCTGACCCTCAAGCACCACCGCCGCGCAACCCCCGCTGCCCAGGTGATCGTCCCACAACAGCGTTGGCGCGGCCTGATGTCTACTACACAACCTTCTTCTTGTAGACGTTTTTGGGCCTCCAACTGCAGAGGTTTGTCGGACAGTAGCAAATTTCCTCAAGTGGATGACCTAAGGTTTATCAATCCGTGGGAGGCGTAGGATGAAGATGGTCTCTCTCAAGCAACCCTGCAACCAAATAACAAAGAGTCTCTTGTGTCCCCAACACACCCAATACAATAGTAAATTGTATAGGTGCACTAGTTCGGCGAAGAGATGGTGATACAAGTGCAATATGGATAGTAGATAAAGGTTTTTGTAATCTGAAAATATAAAAACAGCAAGGTAACTAACGATAAAAGTGAGAACAAACGATATTGCAATGCGTTGAAACAAGGCCTAGGGTTCATACTTTCACTAGTGCAAGTTATCTCAACAATAATAACATAATTGGATCACATAACTATCCCTCAACATGCAACAAAGAGTCATTCCAAAGTCACTAATAGCGGAGAACAAACGAAGAGATTATGGTAGGGTACGAGACCACCTCAAAGTTATCTTTTCTGATCGATATATTCAAGAGTCCATAGTAAAATAACATGAAGCTATTCTTTTTGTTCGATCAATCATAGAGTTCATACTAGAATAACACCTTAAGACACAAATCAACCAAAACCCTAATGTCACCTAGATACTCCAATGTCACCTCAAGTATCCGTGGGTATGATTATACGATATGCATCACACAATCTCAGATTCATCTATTCAAACCAACACAAAGTAATTCAAAGAGTGCCCCAAAGATTCTACCAGAGAGTCAAGATGAAAACGTGTGCCAACCCCTATGCATAGGTTCATGGGCGGAACCCGCAAGTTGATCACCAAAACATACATCAAGTGGATCAATAGAATACCCCATTGGCACCACGGGTATCCCACGCAAGACATACATCAAGTGTTCTCAAATACTTAAAGACTCAATCCGATAAGATAACTTCAAAGGAAAAACTCAATCCATTACAAGAGAGTAGAGGGCGAGAAACATCATAACATCCAACTACAATAGCAAAGCTCACGATACATCAAGATCGTACCACCTCAAGAACACGAGAGAGAAAGATCAAACACATAGCTACTGGTACATACCCTCAGCCCTGAGGGAGAACTACTCCCTCCTCATCATGGAGAGCACCGGGATGATGAAGATGGCCACCGGAGAGGGATTCCCCCCTCTGGCAGGGTGCTGGAACGGGTCTAGATTGGTTTTCGGTGGCTACGGAGGCTTCTGGCAGCGGAACTCCTGATCTATTGTGCTCCTCGAAGTTTTTAGGGTATATGGATATATATATAGGAGGAAGAAGTACATCGGTGAATCTCCGGGCTGTCCACGAGGCAGGGGGGCGCGCCCAGGGGGGTGGGTGCGCCCCCCACCCTTGTGGGCAGCCCAGGACTCTTCTGGTCCATCTCCGATACTCCATGGGCTTCTTCTCGTCCAAAAATAAGTTCCATGAAGTTTCAGGTCAATTGGACTCCGTTTGATTTTCCTTTTCTGTGATACTCTAAAACAAGGAAAAAACAAGGAAAAACAGAAACTGGCACTCGGCTCTATGTTAATAGGTTAGTCCCAAAAATCATATAAAATATGATATAAATGCATATAAAACATCCAAGGTTGATAATATAATAGCATGGAACAATCAAAAATTATAGATACGTTGGAGACGTATCAGCATCCCCAAGCTTAATTCTTGCTCGTCCTCGAGTAGGTAAATGATAAAAACAGAATTTTTGATGTGGAATGCTACCTAACATATTTATCATGTAGTTCTCTTTATTGTCGCAAGAATATTCAGATCCATAAGATTCAAGACAAAAGTTTAATATTGACATAAAAATAATAATACTTCAAGCATACTAACCAAGCATTTATGTCTTCTCAAAATAACATGGCCAAAGAAAGCTATCCCTACAAAATCATATAGTCTGGCTATGCTCTATCTTCAGCACACAAAATATTTAAATCATGCACAACCCCGATGACAAGCCAATCAATTGTTTCATACTTTTGATGTTCTCAAACTTTTTCAATCTTCACGCAATACATGAGCGTGAGCCATGGACATAGCACTATAGGTGGAATAGAATGGTGGTTGTGAGAAGACAAAAAGGGAGAAGATAGTCTCACACCAACTAGGCGTATCAACAGGCTATGGAGATGCCCATCAATAGATATCAATGTGAGTGAGTAGGGATTGCCATGCAACGGATGCACTAGAGCTATAAGTGTATGGAAGCTCAAAAAGAAACTAAGTGGGTGTGCATCCAACTCGCTTGCTCACGAAGACCTAGGGCATTTTGAGGAAGTCCGTCATTGGAATATACAAGCCAAGTTCTATAATGAAAATTTCCCACTAGTATATGAAAGTGACAACATAAGAGACTCTCTATCATGAAGATCATGGTGCTACTTTGAAGCACAAGTGTGGTAAAAGGATAGTAGCATTGTCCCTTCTCTCCTTTTCTCTCATTTTATTTTTTGGGGCCTTCTCTTTTTTATGGCCTTTCTCTCTCTTTTTTCATCCGGAGTCTCATCCTGACTTTTGGGGGAATCATAGTCTCTATCATCCTTTCCTTACTGGGACAATGCTCTAATAATGATGATCATCACATTCTTATTTACTTACAACTCAAGAATTACAACTCGATACTTAGAACAAGATATGACTCTATATGAATGCCTCCGGTGGTGTACCAGGATGTGCAATGACTCATGAGTGACATGTATGAAAGAATAATGAACGGTGGCTTTGCCACAAATACGATGTCAACTACATGATCATGCAAAGCAATATGACAATGATGGAGCGTGTTATAATAAACGGAACATTGGAAAGTTGCATGGCAATATATCTTGGAATGGCTATGGAAATGCCATAATAGGTAGATATGATGGCTGTTTTGAGGAAGGTGATGGTGGGTGATATGGTACTGGCGAAAATTGCACGGCACAAGAGAGGCTAGCAATGGTGGAAGGGTGAGAGTGCGTATAATCCATGGACTCAACATTAGTCATAAAGAACTCACATACTTATTGCAAAAATCTATTAGTTATCGAAACAAAGTACTACGTGCATGATCCTAGGGGGATAGATTGGTAGGAAAATATCATCGCTCGTCCCGGACCGCCACTCATAAGGAAGACAATCAATAAATAAATCATGCTCCGACTTCATCACATAACGGTTCACCATACGTGCATGCTACGGGAATCACAAACTTTAACACAAGTATTTCTCAAATTCACATGACTCTAATATTACCATCTCCATATCTCAAAACAATCATCAAGTATCAAACTTCTCATAGTATTCAATGCACTCTATATGAAAGTTTTTATTATATCCCTCTTGGATGCCCATCATATTAGGACTAGTTTCATAACCAAAGCAAACTACCATGCTATTTTAAAGATTCTCAAAATAATGTAAGTGAAGAATGAGAGTTCATTAATTTCTATAAAATAAAACCACCACTGTGCTCTAAAAAGATATAACTGAAGCACTAGAGCAACAACAAACTACTCCGAAAGATATAAGTGAAGATCAATGAGTAGTCGAATAATTATGCAACTATATGAAGACTCTCTAACATTTAAGAATTTCAAATCTTGGTATTTATTCAAACAAAAAGCAAAACCAAATAAAATAAAATGACGCTCCAAGCAAAACACATATCATATGGTAAATAAAAATATAGCTCCAAGTAAAGTTACCGATGAACGAAGACGAAAGAGGGGATGCCTTCCGGGGCATCCCCAAGCTTAGGCTTTTGGTTGTCATTGAATATTACCTTGGGGTGCCTTGGTCATCCCCAAGCCTAGGCTCTTTCCACTCCTTATTCCATAGTCCATCAAATCTTTACCCAAAACTTGAAAACTTCACAACACAAAACTTAACAGAAAATCCTCGTGAGCTCCGTTAGTATAAGAAAATAAATCAATACTTAGATACTGTTGTGAACTCATTATTTATTTATATAGGTGTAATATATATTGTATTTCAACTTACCTATGGTTCATACCCTCCGATACTACTCATAGATTCATCAAAATAAGCAAATAACACATAGAAAACAGAATCTGTCAAAAACAGAACAGTCTGTAGTAATCTGTAGGTTTCGAATACTTATGGAACTCCAAAAATTCTAAAATAAATTTCTGTAAATTAGGAATTTACCTATTAATCATCTTGAAAAAGAATTAACTAAATATCACTTTCCAAATAAAAACGGCAGCTATTCTCGTGAGCGCTAAAGTTTCTGTTTTTTACAGCAAGATCAAAAAGACTTTCCCCAAGTCTTCCCAATGGTTCTACTTGGCAAAAGCACTAATTAAACACAAAAAACACAACCAAAACAGAGGCTAGATAATTTATTTATTACTAAACAGGAATAAAAAGAAAATAACAAAAATAAAATTGGGTTGCCTCCCAACAAGCGCTAACGTTTAACGCCCCTAGCTAGGCATGATGATTTCAACGATGCTCACATAAAGGATAAGAATTGTAACATAAAGAGAGCATCATGAAGAATATGACTAGAAAATTTAAGTCTAACCCACTTCCTATGCATAAGGATTTTGTGAGCAAACAACTTGTGGGAACAAGAATCAACTTGCATAGGAAGGTAAAACAAGGATAACTTTAAGATTTTCAACACATAGAGAGGAAACTTGATATTATTGCAATTCCTACAAGCATATGTTCCTCCCTCATAATAATTTTCAGTGTAATCATGAATGAATTCAACAATATAACTATCACATAAAGCATTCTTTTCATGATCTACAAGCATAGAAAGTTTACTACTCTCTACATAAGCAAAATTCTTCTCAATCGGAATAGTGGGAGTATCATAAGAGACTCGAATACTATAAATTGTTTCCACATTAAAAGAGTAATATTCAGGAAAAGGGTAATCATAATCATGAAATTTTTTATAAATATAATCATCACTACTTTTTATAGCAGTCATCACAATAATCATCATAAGTAGCAACTTTGTTCTCATCATAATCAATTGAAACCTCTTCCAAGATAATGGAATCATTACTGAATAAAGTCATGACCTCTCCAAATCCACTTTCATAATTATCACAATAAGATTCAACATCCTCCAAAATAGTGGGATCATTACTTCCTAAAGTTGACACTCTTCCAAACCCACTTTCATCAATATAATCATCATAAGTAGGAGGCATGTTATCATCATAATAAATTTGCATATCAAAACTTGGAAGACTACAAATATCATCTTCATTAAATAGAGCATCCCCAAGCTTGGGACAAACATTAATTGCAGCAAATATATTTTCAAACTTGTCATTCTCATCAAACATAGCATCCCCAAGCTTGGGCCTTTTCATATCATAAGCATAATCACTCTCATCATTAATAGTATGGATAGCACCAATAGTATAGCAATTATCATATTCTTCCAAGCAAGTGCCAAAAAGATTTTCAAGATCATAAGAAGTATCATTATCTTCCCAATCATAATCATCACAACAAGCAATAGGCATAACGAGATCATCATTAAGTGCATCATCTTCCATAATTATATTTTCATGAGGCACAACAGTAATAGGAGCAGCATTATTTGGGAGAGATATCTTTTTACCTCTCTTCCTTTTTCTTTTCTTCTTCTTCACCACATCATGTGTGGGTTCAATACTCTTTTTGGAGCTCCTTATTAATGAGATTGGTTGAATAGAAGGCTCCTCCTCGTTACCTGATTCATCATAAGAAATAATAGGAGGATGTTGGAAAGTCTCTTCCCTTTCGTTAGTACTAGAAAACTGGCCCGCTCGATGCGCGGGCTAGAACTTAGGAGGTTCAATAATGAGACTTCATTTGTGTAAAGAAAAATTGGGACCAAATGTGATGACACTTAGAAATATTACTTTTGCGAAAATAGTTTTGTCTTACATCTGTGATGTGTTTAGTGCTATGAACCTCTTCCATTAAAAGTATTACATCATAAAGTAATGGATAAACAATTCAGTTTAGGGAGTCGACAAATAGGAACTTGGTAGACCCTGGCCACCTTGGATTATGTAGCATTTTCTTGCTTTCCAAATCATCTTACTTGGGCGGGCATAATATTTGAAGGATCCATCGTATCTTAATGTTCATAAATCTATGTTAACGATATTTATAATCTCTAAAATCCATTTGGATAGCCAATTACAATAAACTCTTGAACAAAATATGAACTTGTATCTTGTACTTATAAGGGCTATGGAGTCAGCATTTGTACGTTGGCTAATTGCCTTGTTTGTAAAGAGAAGATATTTTCATTAGGAATGATTTCTCTAGCTAAAATGCACCTTTTCTTATGTATGTTTACGTTACATTAATGTCCTACATGTAACTAACTATAACAAAATCCTAAGTTTACCAGAACATCATTCTCCCACCCTTTCATTATGTAGTATCTTAACAGAACAAAACTTTCTTTTACAATATATCTCCAAGATCAGGGTTTTGATCTAATGGCAGAAACATACATACCAATCGCTAAGAAATTGAGGGGTTTCGTTATGTTGACGAAGTATGACGGTGAGTCTGTTGAAGTGCTTCACCGGAGAATCCAGAAGCTCATTTCTCCACCATGTTGCTGCTTGCCTCGCAGCTGATTCGGCTGATCCATGGTCTTGCTTCATTATCATATTCATTTCTTATGATACCTTGGCGCTTCCTTCTGTAGTCCGACGTATTGGACCAATAGGAGTATCTTGTTGAATGCACTGATCAAGAGAGTGTGTTCTATGGCATTGATTTTGTACCGTAGCATGTCAACCTGACACCGCGGATAAGCGCACACCTATTAAATTACATCCCTGAAAATTTCTGAATTAAGGAGAACAATGTGACATTATGACAAATAAGCACTTATCAATTTTGTATATTATAAAATCAATGAAGAGTGAGACTGCAACAGAAGTAGTCATGGATTAACAATTAAATAATTAATTTGGTCTCAAATAAACACTATTGTCGTGCATAGGTGTCATGGCTTAGGTATATGTGCGGAACATATATGCGGCATAAGTGCTTGTTTAAACAGTCGTTTGTCTACTTTCGTGTGGAAGAGGAGAAGCGATTGTGGAGGGATTAGCAGGTAACATATTTCTTATGGACATCCCTATTGAATTTTGATTAATCACTCATGATGCTCCCGGATTCAACAGGGCAGTCATTTCTTGTGGACCCTCTCCTTTTCCTAACTCAAATCTGTAAGGTTGAAGTCACCTAAACAATGGGTCAGCCTGTACATGAACCATCACATCAGAAATTTCTTGTACTGATATATTGTTTTATTTCAAAGAAAATACAACTACCATTATAGTTAATCCTAATTGTTTTATTCTACTTCCAAACCACAAATCTTAAATTTCATATTGAGGCAATATGCTTTGAAAATTCATATGGAAACTACAAAGTAAGAAGAGCTAGAACATATCCCAACAAATCTGTAAAAGAAGAACACATCCCAACTACACCTACATGAACAACGTGAGATGGAGCATGCTGGAATTAACCACGATATGTGGTGTCCTGTCGAGCTGTGACATTAAAACAATCACCGATTAGGATTGTATTTAGGTAGCCTATGTTAGTGTAAATCACTACAGGATTCTTTTGCAATCAAATCCAGTCATGTGCATGTGTTTCTTGGGAGCATTTTCCATCCGGCAAGATTCCATCAAGTCCTCTTGTACGTCAGTACGTGTGCATCCAGCCAACATTAGGAATTAATCAACCTGCTTCCGTACGTGTACTCCAGTCCTCTTGTATGTACTGTCTGATCTATAGCAGGAAAACCATCGGGCTGGGCAATCCATCATCCAGCTTCCGAGCAAATAGTAGACTTAACAAAAGTAACCAATGGGAAACAACATGGGAGCCGGATCATACCTTTGAGCGATGGGAGATACATGCATATGTAAATTCTTTTTCATCTTACCAAGGGTAGCACATAAGACGTCAACAGCAGAGAGGAGGCATCAGGGGAGAGTAGCTACATATGGGTTGAAGTTTAGGACATATGATCAGCCCACGGAGAGGCTTCATCCATCTCGCCAGCGACTCCATCGCCCGAATTGGCCGCCGCCAGGGCATGGGGATGATAGAGGGGTTATGCGGGCGTGCTGTTTTTACTTTGGGTCTGTCTAGGACACATCTAGATGTGACATAGTTATGTCACATCTAAGCTGATTTTCATTTTGTTTGTGGTCCATTTTTTTGTCCTAGTTTTTTTTTGTTTCTTGTTGCTTCATTATATATTTATGGGAGGTTAGATGTGATATCCTTAAAAAACATCTAGATGTGAATTAGACAAACTGTTTTACTTTTTACCCTAGGTGCTAGGCTTTTTTTTTGTTAGATCCGATTTGTGGGAATTTTCTTTTGTTAATTTGTTTTGGCCTGGATTGGGTCACGTGAGGTTTGTGGACTCTTTTTTCATAAAAGGCGTGTGGACTCCTTTTAACGTGAGAGGTGTATGGACTCTGGTTTGTGGACTCTTTTTTTAATGTGGGGAGGTGTATTTTCTTTTAAAAAATCGCAGGGAATTGTTTACGAACATCCATCGGCTAATATTGATAGGTTTTTCTGGTGCTATCAGATTAACGGATAGATGTTTCTATATTATAGGATTTTCTAGGGTATTTATCTTTTTTCTGGTAGCTCGTAAAGTATTTTTTATATGTAATATATTCTCTTCATCTTCTATTTCTTTTCTTTTCTTTATATAATTGGCAATATAAGGATTTTCAATGCAATTCACCGCATAATACATATAAATTTCTTCTAGCTCAATATCGAGGAATTTCTCGAGGTTATATTCTAGAATAATCTTAGTTTGACGTTTCATTTCTTCATAACTCAAAAGCAAACTAAGTTCATTATAATTTGCAAGGGAAATCAAGTCATCACAATTTTTGGACACGATTCGATCATGAAATAATTTGCATTTAATATTTAAATGACCATGTTCATTGCAAAGTTCACAATTATGGCTAACAAATTTTAAATTTTCAGCACTAACATTTAGCCTTTCTTGCAACCATTTAGTTTCTAAATGCTTATGCCTCTTGCAATATATATCTTCCCTGTTTGGTGTGTACTTGCAAACCCAATGCACTCCACAAAAATTGACATGTTTATAGGAGACATTTTCATCATAACTAATGCAATCATCATTAGTACTATGAACATTCAAAGAGTTCATACTAACAATATTGCAATCATGCTCATCATTCAAAGATTTAGTGCCAAATATTTTATAGCATTCTTCTTCTAACACTTTGGCAAAATTTTACTTTCCGTCATACTCATGTAAGATATTAAAAAGATGAAGCGTATGAGGCAAACTCAATTCCATATTTTTTTGTAGTTTTCTTTTATAAAGTAAACTAGTGCTAAAACAAGAAACTAAAGGATTTGATTGCAAGATCTAAAGATATACCTTCAAGCGCTAACCTCCCCGGCAACGCGCCAGAAAAGAGCTTGATGTCTACTACATAACCTTCTTCTTGTAGACGTTGTTGAGCCTCCAAGTGCAGAGGTTTGTAGGACAGTAGCAAATTTCCCTTAAGTGAGTGACCTAAGGTTTATCAATCCGTGGGAGGCGTAGGATGAAGATGGTCTCTCTCAAGCAACCCTGGAACCAAATAACAAAGAGTGTCTTGTGTCCCCAACACAACCAATACAATATAAATTGTATAGGTGCACTAGTTCGGCGAAGAGATGGTGATACAAGTGCAATATGGATAGTAGATAAAGGTTTTTATAATCTGAAAATATAAAAACAGTAAGGTAACTAATGATAAAAGTGAGAACAAACGATATTGCAATGCGTTGAAACAAGGCCTAGGGTTCATACTTTCACTAGTGCAAGTTATCTCAACAATAATAACATAATTGGATCACATAACTATCCCTCAACATGCAACAAAGATTCATTCCAAAGTCACTAATAGCGGAGAACAAACGAAGAGATTATGGTAGGGTACGAAACCACCTCAAAGTTATCTTTTCTGATCGATATATTCAAGAGTCCATAGTAAAATAACATGAAGCTATTATTTCCATTCGATCTATGATAGAGTTCTTACTAGAATAACACCTTAAGCCACAAATCAACCAAAACCCTGATGTCACCTAGATACTTCAATGTCACCTCAAGTATCCGTGGGTATGATTATACGATATGCATCACCCAATCTCAGATTCATCTATTCAAACAACACAAAGTAATTCAAAGAGTGCCCCAAAGATTCTATCGGAGAGTCAAGACGAAAACGTGTGCCAACCCCTATGCATAGGTTCATGGGCGGAACCCGCAAGTTAATACCAATACATAGATCAAGTGGATCAATAGAATACCCCATTGTCACCACGGGTATCCCACGCAAGACGTACATCAAGTGTTCTTAAATCCTTAAAGACTCAATCCGATAAGATAACTTCAAAGAGAAAACTCAATCCATCACAAGAGAGTAGAGGGGGAGAAACATCATAAGATCCAACGACAATAGCAAAGCTCGTGATACATCAAGATCGTACCACCTCAAGAACACGAGAGAGAAAGATCAAACACATAGCTACTGGTACATACCCTCAGCCCCGAGGTAGAACTACTCCCTCCTCGTCATGGAGAACACCGGGATGATGAAGATGGACACCGAAGAGGGATTCCCCCCTCCGGCAGGGTGCCGAAACGGGTCTAGATTGGTTTTCGGTGGCTACGGATGCTTCTGGTGGCATAACTCCCGATCTATTGTGCTCCCCAAAGTTTTTAGGGTATATGGATATATATAGGAGGAAGAAGTACATCGGTGGATCTCCGGGCTGTCCACGAGGCAGGGGCGCGCCCCCCACCCTCGTGGGCAGCCCGAGACTCTTTTGGTCCATCTCCGATACTCCATGGGCTTCTTCTGGTCCAAAAATAAGTTCCGTGAAGCTTCAGGTCAATTGGACTCCATTTGATTTTCCTTTTCTGTGATACTCTAAAACAAGGAAAAAACAGAAACTGGCACTGGGCTTTAGGTTAATAGGTTAGTCCCAAAATCATATAAAATAGCATATAAATGCATATAAAACATCCAAGGTTGATAATATAATAGCATGGAACAATAAAAAATTATAGATACGTTGGAGACGTATCACGGCGCCGCCGCCGCCGTCGCTGACACCGTCAGGAGCCAGGCGACGGTGCGATCGACGTCATCAACATCTATGCCAAGCACAGCCACAGAGGCTATGGCGCGAGCTCAGCTGCTACCGAGGTTCCCACCAGCAGTCGAGCAGATGGATGAATGGCGTGCCACCATCCAGAGCCTGCTCGGTTTCGCCGAAGCTGAGGGCTCACGACGAGCTGGCCCACCGCAACCACCCCAAGCGACAGCAACCGCCCGTAATGTTGGTCGTATGTAGAGGGTCATCCCCATGGTGCAGTCCCCACCACGGCAGCCGGTGTGGGCGTAATAGAACCAAGATTCCGATGACGTCTTAATGGCCTCTTCTGACCCTCGAGCACATCCAGGCCAACGTTGAGCCTCGGACAATAGGGGCGGGGAGACGCGCACATCGACGTAGATCGACATCGTGACGACCTCCGCCAGACCGACGGGTACGACGGCCTCAATGTCGACGAGCCTACGCTCGGTGTTGGTGGGTACCTACCTTTCGAGGTCGGCTGCCCTGCCTTTACACGAGAGCTGTGGAAAGTCCGTTGGTCGTCCGTTCGCATGTTCAAGCCAGAGATACCCGAGAAGTACGACGGGAGGCTAAATCCGGTAGAGTTCCTGAGCATCTACACCATTGTTGTTCAGGCTGCCGGGGGAAGAGATGACAAGGTGTTCGCCAACTACTTCCGTTTGGCCCTCAAGTCCGATGTGAGGTCTTGGCTGATGCACCTACCAGAGAACTCCATTTTGTCATGGGCAGACCTATGCCACGACTTCATCGGTGCCTTCACCGGTAGCCACCAAGAGCCCGGCAGGCCCAGCGACCTGCAACTTCTCCAGCAGAAGGAAGGAGAAACTCTCCATAAGTTTTTGCAGAGATTTAGTAAAGTTCATAGAAATATTCCAAATATCCATCCGGCAGCCGTTATAGCAGCTTTCTAGTCCAATGTGGGCAACTATCGCATTCATTCCAAGATGAACATGCGGTTGCCCAAGACTGTGAAGGAGCTATACACACTGGTGGATAAGTGTGCTCGGATGGAGGAAGGAAGGAAGTTGCCCAAAGAGGAAGATTGCACCAATGTTGATTCAGAGGATGAGGATGAATCAACCAGTCAGAGAAAGGGCAAGAAGCGCAGTAAGAAGCCAAGAGATAAGGCAGTGATGACTGTGGAAGGTTCGGGCACACCTAGTACCGGCAAGAAGGCCAAGGCTAAGGCCTCCGGCAAGGAAGCTGCCGCTCGCGCCCCCTGCCGGGAAGTCGTTGCTGCTGAGAAAGCTCAGAAAGGCGATGGGCCGTACTGCAGATATATCGGACCAAGGGCCATGACCTTTAGGAGTATTACCATGTTGAGCAGCTTGTCAAGAAATAGAGGGCGGAATATGATAAGCGTGACAGGGAAAAAGGTCAGAATGCCACTGGCGGCAAGGGTCGCGGTGGTGAAGCAAGTCACCTCGGCAAACCCTTTTGGAACCAAGGAAATCCCGCTAGGGATCAAGAGAAGGAAACCTGTGATGATGTGAGTGATGGAGGGGATGAAGAGGAAACCAGTGAACAGGGGTTTCAGAAGGCCACTAACGCCCTATGCATTGATGGGGGTGCATTGCTACCTCTTGAGCACTGCGTTGGTTTTCCCTTGAAGAGGAAAGGGTGATGCAGCAAAGTAGCGTAAGTATTTCCCTCAGTTTTTGAGAACCAAGGTATCAATCCAATAGGAGATCACGCTCAAGTCCCACGCACCTACACAAACAAATAAGAACCTCGCAACCAACGTGATAAAGGGGTTGTCAATCCCTTCACGGTCACTTACGAGAGTGAGATCTGATAGATATGATAAGATGATATTTTTGGTATTTTTATGATAAAGTGAAATAAAAGATGCAAGTAAAATAATGGCAAAGGAAATAACCAAGTATTGGAAGATTAATATGATGGAAGATAGACCCGGGGGCCATAGGTTTCACTAGTGGCTTCTCTCGAGAGCATAAGTATTACGGTGGGTAAACGAATTACTGTCAAGCAATTGATAGAATTGAGCATAGTTATGAGAATATCTAGGTATGATCATGTATATAGGCATCACGTCCGAGACAAGTAGACCGAAACTATTCTGCACCTACTACTATTACTCCACACATCAACCGCTATCCAGCATGCATCTAGAGTATTAAGTTCAAGAGAATAGAGTAATGCTTTAAGTAAGATGACATGGTGTAGAGGGATAAACTCATGACATATGATATAAACCCCATCTTTTTATCCTCGATGGCAACAATACAATACGTATCGGTTCCCTTTCTGTCACTGGGATCGAACACCGCAAGATTGAACCCAAAGCTAAGCACTTCTCCCATTGCAAGAAAGATCAATCTAGTAGGCCAAACCAAACTGATAATTCGAAGAGACTTGCAAAGATAAACCAATCATACATAAAATAATTCAGAGGAGAATCAAATATTGTTCATAGATAAACTGGATCATAAACCCACAATTCATCAGATATCGACAAACACACCGCAAAAGAAGATTACATCAAATAGATCTCCAAGAAAATCAAGGAGAACTTTGTATTGAGATCCAAAGAGAGAGAAGAAGCCATCTAGCTAATAAGTATGGACCCGTAGGTCTGAAGTAAACTACTCACACATCACCGGAGAGGCCATGGAGTTGATGTAGAGACCCTCCATGATCGATGCCCCCTCCGGTGGAGCTCCGGAAAAGGCCCCGAGATGGGATCTCTCGAGTACAAAAGGTTGCGGCAGTGGAATTAGGTTTTTGTGGTGCTCCTGGATGTTTGGGGGGTACGAGGATATATATAGGAGGAAGAAGTACGTCGGTGGAGCAACAGAGGGCCCACGAGGGTGGAGGGCGCGCACAGGGGGGTAGGGGCGCCCCCTGCCTTGTGCCTTCCTCCCTTGTTTCTTGACAGGCACTCCAAGTCTCCTGGATCACGTTTGTTGAGAAAATCACATTCCCGAAGGTTTCATTCCATTTGGACTCCGTTTGATATTCCTTTTCTTCGAAACCCTAAAATAGGCAAAAAAACAGCAATTTGGGTTGGGCCTCCGATTAGTAGGTTAGTCCCAAAAATGATATAAAAGTGTAGAATAAAGTGCATTAACATCAAAAATAGATAATATAATAGCATGGAGCAATCAAAAATTATAGATACGTTGGAGACGTATCATGCATCTTTGCACACCTCCCACCGCCAGCTCAAGCGATGGGCACGAGAGATCAATGACGTGGAACCAGCGCCAGAGGCCCGGAAGCCGCTCAAATGGTCCCGCATGCCCATCAACTTTTTCTGACCTAGTCGCCCATCAACTTTGACGAGGCGGATCGCCCTGGCCGCACCATTGTGGTAGGATGTTTGCCATTGTTGGTCTCCCCAACAATTCACAACCTCAAGGTTACAAAGATGATAGTGGATGGCGAGGCCGGGTTGAATCTGATTTCCCCGGCAGTCATTAGCAAGCTTCAAATAGGAGAAGAAGAGCTAGAGGTTACCGACACTTTTCAAGGAGTTAATCCCGGTAGGAGCCATCCTAAAGGGAAGATTACATTGCCGGTGACGTTAGGGGGAGAACTGAACTATCGGACTTAAGAAGTCTTGAATGGTTTATTTGCCTATAATGTCCCCTTGCCCCAAGACAAAAGTTTTTCATCTAGATTGCTAGAACGTCCAATTTTAGGAGTTCTGCCATCATCTCTTTCTGCCACACCAAAATCACTCATGGTAGTAGGTTCAAAGCAAGCGATCTTGCACACAAGCAAACAAAAAGCAAATGAAAAGACGAGCGGGAAGAAGGCGAATAAAAAGGTAAATATTATTGTGCTTTTCTGAAAACATTTTAGAAGTGGGGGAGAGGAAAATGAGAGGCAAATTGCAAATAATGTAAGTGCAAGAGATGAGAGTTCATAATAGATACTTGGTAGGCTTGATGTAGAACCTCCCCGACAACGGCGCCAGAAATTCTTCCTGCTATTTCTTGAGCTTGCATTGATTTTTCCCTTTAAGAAGAAAAGGTGATGAAGAAAAATAGAGATAAGTATTTCCCTCAGTTAAGAACCAAGGTATCAATCTAGTAGGAGGCACAAGCAAGTCCCCAATACATGCACCTGCACAAACTAACAAACACTTGCAAACTAACAAACACTTGCATCCCTTCACGGTATCTTGCAAGAGTGAGATCTAATAGAGATAGATATAAAAGATAAGTAAATAACAAAACAAATTAAATATAAATAAATTGGAGCAAGGTATTTTTGTATTTTTAGTTTTGTAGATCTGAAAATAATATGATGGAAAATAGACTCGGGGGCCATAGTTTCACTAGAGGCTTCTTATATGTGAAGTCATTACTCCCCATGGGATAAGCATATGAAACATATATAATTTCAGATTTATTATATTCAATTCATACAACCATTTAGTCATAGGATATAAATGAAGCACGAGAGTAAATGACAAACTACTCCAAAAAGATATAAGTGAAGATCAATGAGTAATCAAATAATTAAGTGACTATGTTAAGACTCTCTCATTAATTTCTTTTAGATCTTAAGTATTTTATTCAAACAACAAGCAAAACTAACTAAAACACTGGTGCACGTCGGTCTTAAACAAACGGTTTTTAACCCCTTTCCGCGACGGCATTTGGAACCGTCACCAAGTGAGTGTGGGTGATAGGGGGGTCCTTCCCACACGACCCAGAAACCGTCGGGGATAGGGAGCCTTGATGCATACAGTTGTCCCTATATAACCATTTCTGATATCTCGAATATCCCAAATGCTTCATCCTTGCTACTCGTTTGTCCTCACATTGCCATCGCAATCGGAGTTTTGTGGTTCTACCTAAAACCAGGCATATTCCAGGCATGGGAGTTTTCCAGGAAGATTCTAGGCATGGGAGTTTTACGATGCCTGGCACATCACAAACAGTTCATGATTATAAACCGTGTACGATAGGTAGACAATCACACACATTTAGTTTTCTCGCACTGTATGTGATAGTGTCTGACATCACACACGCTTTGCAAACGGCAACTGTGTGCATGTTTGCACATGTTTCGTCTCTGTGAACCGTCTCGGATTATGCTGTATATCGCAAACGTTTGTGTTTTACCAACCGTGTGTGCCGTAATAGCCTGCACAACATAATTTTGCCCTAATTTAATTGCTGCTATTTAAAATCATATCTAATTTAAACTTGAAAGTAGGCTATAGCTTTATTCATATCCATCGGGTTCAAACAACCAATGCATTATTCGATTCACAGGTACATATGTGTAAGAATTACAGAAGCACCAAATAAAGAATGATGTGCCAAGGTTCTATACTTGTACTACTACAGATGGTAAAGAAAGAGGCGACATACATCCCAGTTGTTGAACAAGGTGAAGCGGAATTGCCCTATTGTGCTCTCCTGGATGCAGAAGGCATGCAGGACTCTAGTCCAACCCCTTGTGATGGCTGGCCGCCAATCATGTAGTTTGAGAGGTAATCTTGAGTAAACTGCTTCAGGATCCACTACAAAAGAAAAAAGATTTAGATATTGTCATCTAACACAACTCATTACGGGCAGTAAAAGGAAGGGTACATGGTTCTTACTTACCATCCTGCAGTTCACTATTATCTTGCATAAAGTGTAAACAAATAGTTCGATTGACATCTTTTGACCCATTTTAATAAAAATCTTTATCAGTTTCCTCACTTGATGCTGGTTCATGAATATCTCATTGCCCCATACGCAGAAAGGGTCGAAGTGTGGATCTTTGGCAATGATATATGTACCTAAAAGCACCAAGTTAATATTAGAAGCTAAACAATAATTAAAAAATGATGTAGTACAACACTCCATCCATCCCATTATATAAGATTTTATTACATGTATATCTAGACATCATCAGAACATTAAGGTAACACTCTTCCTTGTTGCTATGTAGCCTGGGATTGCATATTTAGTCATTCAGTACAATGCATGTTGCTAAACAACAATTGAAAAACGAAAAGGCATGTTAACTGCAATATCCTTAACAGCAACCAAATATCATAATTCATAGTGGTATTGTTGAAACTATTATTGATGAAATTGAACTGCACGGAAAATAGTTGCACATATAGAGCATCACGTTGTGAAGAACTGAAATAAACAAGTCATAAGGACATCTCTAGGTGATCCTTAAAAAGTTAAAGGACTAAAACCCTTAGTGGATATATATATATATATATATATATATATATATATATATATATATATATATATATATATATATATGCTCCAGCAATTTTTGGCCTTTTCTAGTCGATCCCCTAAACTTAAGGTTGTAAATTTCAATTTGATCAAGTTCAAAGTACGTTCAACCGAAAGTAGCATGCATTCAAACATAAACATAGATAGTTTTTCATAACCGAACATACAACACAAATTTAAACTAAGTTAAATTACTGTCGGTCAAAGTAGAGGTCGAGCCAATCCTTCCTCGTCATGTACGGAATGCTGCGAGCCGGGTCCGGGCCAGTACCGTCGTCGGGGTCGTTGGGGAAGGCACTCCTCCACTCGTCGACGTCGATCTCCTTGTCCTCGAGGCCCACCTCGACGCCCTCCGCGCCGCCGCCGCCATTGACCTCGTCATCAGAGGAGAGCGCGATAACCTCGCTGCCCTCCGCGCCGCCGTCCTCACCGCCTTCGACCTCGTCATCGGAGGTGAGCGTGATAACCTCGCAGCCCTCTGCGCCGGCAAAGATCGCCCGCTCCGCCTCCACGAGCTCCGGTTACTACCGGCGGAACTCTTGCATGTAGGCCTCATCGGTGGCCTTGGCCTCGAGACGCTCCCATTCGTCGCGGTCTTCCCGCGCCATAGCCGAGCTCACCACCCCTGGCTCCCGCGGAATGAGGTAGACCAGACGTGTGCCGAAGGGGAAATTGAGCCTAGCCGTCGCGTCGTGGTAGCGGACCTGCCAGCGGTCGTACTCCATGGCCGCGAGCTCGGCCGTGTGGAAGCTACCGAGCCACCGGCGGGTGTGGGTCTCTCGATCTGTAATCTCGGCACCCCATGTCTCCCACCTCCGCTTCCAGACCCCGAGGTAGGATTTAGTCAGATGCTGGGTCCGGGGGAGGACGGGGAAGTCCTCGAACCGGCGTAGGGGCGCGGCGGGCGGATCGGGGGACCGGCGGCGGCGGATCGGGCCCGCGAAGGATGACGGGGACACCTCGGCGGCCACCTCGCCAGCGTCGGGCGAAAAGGCCACGATAAACCTCTTTTTGGCCATTGTCTACTCGAGCTCCCCGGCACATAGACAGAGATTAAGGATGGAGGCTCCGGCGATGGCGGTGACCTACCAATGGTTTTGAGGGTTGTGTGTGTCCGTGTGAGCGGATGTTGTGTTTGAGGAAATACTGCGGTAACTAAAAATTTTACTAAGCGGGAGTAACAAGGCGGGGCTACTGAAAAGTTGGATCAAGGGCGAGCAGATATTTTTGAGATTGCGAGGGATGCAGAGGCGGGAGCAAAATGCCGGGGCTACTAAAAATTTGAATCAAAGGATTGAAGTAGAGTGGGAGTAACAGACATCACACACGGTCCGCACATACTAATCGTGTGCTATCAAACATTAAAACCTTCCAGGCGGTAGATATTTTCGAGATTGCGAGGGATGCAGAGGCGGGAGTTTTGGGGGAGCGAGCTAGTGTGCTTGACACGTCGGCTGTGGACTGTAGCCGACGCACCTTCTCGCGTAAGTCATAGGCGTACTATGCACCGATGGTGCTTCAAGATATTTTGTATTACATCTCACATGGTTGGTGATAATAAACTGTGTGGGATCTACTTGATTTGAATTACAAAATGGGGGTCACAGCGAAAATGGACGATGTTTGAATTGCTAGACCTTTTATATGCAGTGAACATGCAACTAAATGTGTCATAAAATAATTGGAATTATTCAGGGTTCGTTTGGAAATTTCATACATTAAACTGGTTTTCTAGCCATTTCAGGTGCACAATTCAAAATTAAGCTACATGCACATGCTCTGGTGCATACAAATTGGTTGAAAAAACAAAAACATGTCCTTCAGTGCATGCTTAGGTCCCATGCAAGAAATGGGAATGAATTTTTCGAGGTTCGTTTGGCCTTTTTATACATTAACTGGGTTTTCTAGGCATTTTATGTGCATAATTCAAATTTGAACTACAAGCACATGCTCCAATGCACTAAAGTTGGTTGAAACATCACATGTGTGTCCTTGGGTGAATTTCTAGGTCCCATGCAAGAGATGGGAATGAATTTCAAACACTAGGGCACTGTTGATTGCCGGCAAAATGTTGAGATACCTGGTTTTTAAATTCTAGTAAATCCTGTTGGAAATATGCCCTAGAGGCAATAATAAAAGGATTATTATTATATTTCCTTGTTCATGATAATTGTCTTTTATTCATGCTCTAATTGTGTTATCCGGAAATCGTAATACATGTGTGAATACATAGACACCAACATGTCCCTAGTAAGCCTCTAGTAGACTAGCTCGTTGATCAACAGATAGTCATGGTTTCCTGACTATGGACATTGGATGTCATTGATAATGAGATCACATCATTAGGAGAATGATGTGATGGACAAGACCTAATCCTAAACATAGCACAAGATCGTATAGTTCGTTTGCTAGAGTTTTTCCAATGTCAAGTATCTTTTCCTTAGACCATGAGATAGTGTAACTCCCGGATGCCGTAGGAGTGCTTTGGGTGTACCAAACGTCACAACGTAACTAGGTGACTATAAAGGTATACTACGGGTATCTCCGAAAGTATCTGTTGGGTTGACACGGATCAAGACTGGGATTTGTCACTCCATATGACGGAGAGGTATCTCTGGGCCCACTCGGTAATGCATCATCATAATGAGCTCAAAGTGACCAAGTGTCTGGTCACGGGATCATGCATTACGGTACGAGTAAAGTGACTTGCCGGTAACGAGATTGAACGAGGTATTGGGATACCGACGATCAAATCTCGGGCAAGTAACGTACCGATTGACAAAGGGAATTGTATACGGGATTGCTTGAATCCTCGACATTGTGGTTCATCCGATGAGATCATCGAGGAGCATGTGGGAGCCAACATGGGTATCCAGATCCCGCTGTTGGTTATTGACCGGAGAGTTGTCTCGGTCATGTCTACATGTCTCCCGAACCCATAGGGTCTACACACTTAAGGTTCGGTGACGCTAGGGTTGTAGAGATATGAGTATGCAGTAACCCGAAAGTTGTTTGGAGTCCCGGATGAGATCCTGGATGTCACGAGGAGTTACGGAATGGTCCGGAGGTGAAGAATTATATATAGGAAGTGCAGTTTCGGCCACCGGGAGAGTTTCGGGGGTCAACGGTATTGTACCGGGACCACCGGAAGGGTCCCGGGGGTCCACCGGGTGGGGCCACCCATCCCGGAGGGCCCCATGGGCTGAAGTGGGGAGGGAACCAGCCCATAGTGGGCTGGTGCGCCCCCCTTGGGCCCCCCATGCGCCTAGGGTTGGGAACCCTAGGGGAGGGGGCGCCTCCACTTGCCTTGGGGGGCACTCCACCCCCTTGGCCGCCGCCCCCTAGGAGATCCCATATCCTAGGGCCGGCGCACCCCCTAGGGGGCCTATATAAAGGGGGGAAGGGAGGGCAGCCGCACCCTGAAGCCTTGGCGCCTCCCTCTCCCCTGCTACACCTCTCCCTCTCGCAGAAGCTCGACGAAGCCCTGCTGCGGTGACTGCTGCATCCACCACCACGCCGTCGTGCTGCTGGATCTTCATCAACCTCTCCTTCTCCCTTGCTGGATCAAGAAGGAGGAGACGTCACGCTGACCGTACCTGTGTTGAACGCGGAGGTGCCGTCCGTTCGGCGCTAGGATCTCCGGTGATTTGGATCACGACGAGTACGACTCCCTCATCCCCGTTCTTTGAACGCTTGTACTCGTGATCTACAAAGGTATGTAGATGCATCCGATCACTCGTTTCTAGATGAACTCATAGATGGATCTTGGTGAAAACGTAGGAATTTTTTTTGTTTTCTGCAACGTTCCCCAACAGTGGCATCATGAGCTAGGTCTATGCGTAGTTCTCTTTGCACGAGTAGAACACAATTTGTTGTGGGCGTAGATGTTGTCAACTTTCTTGCCGCTACTAGTCTTATTTTGCGTCAGCGGTATTGTGGGATGAAGCGGCCCGGACCAACCTTACATGTACGCTTACGTGAGACCGGTTCCACCGACTGACATGCACTAGTTGCATAAGGTGGCTGGCGGGTGTCTATCTCTCCCACTTTAGTTGGAGCGGATTCGACGAAAAGGGTCCTTATGAAGGGTAAATAGAAGTTGACAAATCACGTTGTGGCTTTAACGTAGGTAAGAAAATGTTCTTGCTAGAACCCTCTTGCAGCCACGTAAAACTTGCAACAACAATTAGAGGACGTCTAACTTGTTTTTGCAGCAAGTGTTTTGTGATGTGATATGGCCAAAGTTGTGATGAATGATGAATGATATATGTGATGTATGAGATCATGTTCTTGTAATAGGAATCATGACTTGCATGTCGATGAGTATGACAACCGGTAGGAGCCATAGGAGTTGTCTTTATTTTTTGTATGACCTGCGTGTCATTGAGAAACGCCATGTAAATTACTTTACTTTATTGCTAAACGTGTTAGCCATAGTAGTAGAAGTAATAGTTGGCGAGCAACTTCATGGAGACACGATGATGGAGATCATGGTGTCATGCCAGTGACAAGATGATCATGGAGCCCCAAGATGGAGATCACAGGAGCTATATGATATTGGCCATATCATGTCACTATTATTCGATTGCATGAGATGTTTATCATGTTTTTGCATCTTGTTTACTTAGAACAATGGTAGTAAATAATATGATCCCTCATAATAATTTCAAGAAAGTGTTTCCCCTAACTGTGCGCCATTGCGATAGTTCATTGTTTCGAAGCACCACGTGATGATCGGGTGTGATAGATTCCAACGTTCACATACAACGGGTGTAAGACAGATTTACACATGCAAACACTTAGGTTGACTTGACGAGCCTAGCATGTATAGACATGGCCTCGGAACACAGAAGACCGAAAGGTCGAGCATGAGTCATATAGAATATACGATCAACATGAAGATGTTCACCGATGTTGACTAGTCCGTCTCACGTGATGATCGGACACGGCCTAGTTAACTCGGATCATGTTATACTTAGATGACTGGAGGGATGTCTATCTGAGTGGGAGTTCATTGAATAATTTGATTAGATGAACTTAATTATCATGAACTTAGTCTAAAATCTTTACAACATGTATTGTAGATCAAATGGCCAACGCTGTCCTCAACTTCAACGCGTTCCTAGAGAAAACCAAGCTGAAAGATGATGGCAGCAACTATACGGACTGGGTCCGGAACCTGAGGATCATCCTCAGAGCAGCCAAGAAAGATTATGTCCTAGAAGCACCGCTAGGTGAAGCACCTGCTCTCCCTGCAGAACAAGACGTTATGAACGCTTGGCAGACACGTGCTGATGATTACTCCCTTGTTCAGTGCGGCATGCTTTACAGCTTAGAACCGGGGCTCCAAAAGCGTTTTGAGAGACACGGAGCATATGAGATGTTCGAAGAGCTGAAAATGGTTTTTCAAGCTCATGCCCGGGTCGAGAGATATGAAGTCTCCGACAAGTTCTTCAGCTGTAAGATGGAGGAAAATAGTTCTGTCAGTGAGCACATACTCACTATGTCTGGGTTACATAACCGCTTGACTCAGCTGGGAGTTAATCTCCCGGATGACGCGGTCATTGACAGAATCCTTCAGTTGCTTCCACCAAGCTACAAGAGCTTTGTGATGAACTTCAATATGCAGGGGATGGAAAAGACCATTCCTGAAGTATTTGCAATGCTGAAATCAGCAGAGGTAGAAGTCAAAAAGGAACATCAAGTGTTGATGGTGAATAAAACCACTAAGTTCAAGAAAGGCAAGGGTAAGAAGAACTTCAAGAAGGACGGCAAGGGAGTTGCCACGCCCAGCAAGCAAGCTGCCGGGAAGAAGCCAAAGAATGGACCCAAGCCCGAGACTGAGTGTTTTATTGCAAGGGAAGTGGTCACTGGAAGCGGAACTGCCCCAAATACTTAGCGGACAAGAAGGCCGGCATCACGAAAGGTATATGTGATATACATGTAATTGATGTGTACCTTACCAGTACTCGTAGTAGCTCCTGGGTATTTGATACCGGTGCGGTTGCTCACATTTGTAACTCAAAGCAGGAGCTGCGGAATAAGCGGAGACTGGCGAAGGACGAGGTGATGATGCGCGTCGGGAATGGTTCCAAGGTCGATGTGATCGCCGTCGGCACGCTACCTCTACATTTACCTACGGGATTAGTTTTAAACCTCAATAATTGTTATTTAGTGCCAGCTTTGAGCATGAACATTGTATCAGGATCTCGTTTAATACGAGATGGCTACTCATTTAAATCCGAGAATAATGGTTGTTCTATTTATATGAGAGATATGTTTTATGGTCATGCTCCAATGGTGAATGGTTTATTCTTAATGAATCTCGAGCGTAATGCTACACATATTCATAGTGTGAATACCAAAAGATGTAGGGTTGATAATGATAGTCCACATACTTGTGGCACTGCCGCCTTGGTCACATAGGTGTCAAACGCATGAAGAAGCTCCATGCAGATGGACTTTTAGAGTCTCTTGATTACGAATCATTTGACACGTGCGAACCATGCCTCATGGGTAAAATGACCTAGACTCCGTTCTCAGGAACAATGGAGCGAGCAACCAACTTATTGGAAATCATACATACTGATGTGTGCGGTCCAATGAGTGTTGAGGCTCGCGGTGGCTATCGTTATGTTCTCACCCTCACTGATGACTTGAGTAGATATGGGTATGTCTATTTAATGAAACACAAGTCTGAGACCTTTGAAAAGTTCAAGGAATTTTAGAGTGAGGTTGAGAATCAACGTGACAGGAAAATCAAGTTCTTGCGATCAGATCGTGGGGGAGAATATTTGAGTCACGAATTTTGCACACACTTAACAAAATGTGGAATAGTTTCACAACTCATGTCGCCTGGAACACCTCAGCGTAATAGTGTGTCCGAACGTCGTAATCGCACTCTATTAGATATGGTGCGATCTATGATGTCTCTTCTCAATTTACTGCTATCATTTTGGGGCTATGCTTTAGAGACTGTCGCATTCACTTTAAATAGGGCTCCGTTGAAATCCGTTGAGACGACACCGTATGAATTATGGTTTGGGAAGAAACCTAAGCTGTCGTTTCTAAAAGTTTGGGGATGCGATGCTTATGTCAAGAAAATTCAACCTGAAAAGCTCGAACCCAAGTCCGACAAATGCGTCTTCATAGGATACCCTAAAGAAACTATTGGGTATACCTTCTACCTCAGATCCGAAGGCAAGATCTTTGTTGCCAAGAATGGATCCTTTCTAGAGAAAGAGTTTCTCTCGAAAGAAGTAAGTGGGAGGAAAGTAGAACTTGATGAAGTATTACCTATTGAACCGGAAAGTGGCGCAACTCAAGAAAATGTTCCTGAGGTGCCTGCACCGACTAGAGAGGAAGTTAATGATGATGATCATGAAACTTCAAATCAAGTTGCTACTGAACTTCGTAGGTCCACAAGGACACGTTCCGCACCAGAGTGGTACGGCAACCCTGTCTTGGAAATCATGTTGTTAGACAGCGGTGAACCTTCGAACTATGAAGAAGCGATGGCGGGCCCGGATTCCGACAAATGGCTGGAAGCCATGAAATCCGAGATAGGATCCATGTATGAAAACGAAGTATGGACTTTGAGTGACTTGCCCGTTGAGCGGCGAGCCATAGAAAATAAATGGATCTTTAAGAAGAAGACAGACGCGGATGGTAATGTGACCATCTATAAAGCTCAGCTTGTCGCTAAGGGTTATCGACAAGTTCAAGGGGTTGACTACGATGAGACTTTCTCACCCGTAGCGAAGCTGAAGTCCGTCCGAATCATGTTAGCAATTGCCGCATTCTATGATTATGAGATATGGCAAATGGACATCAAAACGGCATTCCTTAATGGTTTCCTTAAGGAAGAATTGTATATGATGCATCCGGAAGGTTTTGTCGATCCTAAGAATGCTGACAAGGTGTGCAAGCTCCAACGCTCGATTTATGGGCTAGTGCAAGCATCTCAGAGTTGGAACATTCGCTTTGATGAGATGATCAAAGCGTTTGGGTTTATGCAGACTTATGGAGAAGCCTGCGTTTACAAGAAAGTGAGTGGGAGCTCTGTAGCATTTCTCATATTGTATGTAAATGACATACTTTTGATGGGAAATGATATAGAACTTTTGGACAACATTAAGGCCTACTTGAATAAGAGTTTTTCAATGAAGGACCTTGGAGAAGCTACTTATATATTAGGCATCAAGATCTATAGAGATAGATCAAGACGCCTCATAGGTCTTTCACAAAGCACATACCTTGATAAGATATTGAAGAAGTTCAATATGGATCAGTCTAAGAAGGGGTTCTTGCCTGTGTTGCAAGGTGTGAAATTGAGCTCAGCTCAATGTCCGACCACGGTAGAAGATATAGAAGAGATGAGTGTCATCCCCTATGCCTCAGCCATAGGGTCTATTATGTATGCCATGCTGTGTACCAGGCCTGATGTAAACCTTGTCGTAAGTTTGGGAGGAAGGTACCAAAGTAATCCTGGCAAGGAACACTGGACAGCGGTCAAGAATATCCTGAAGTACCTGAAAAGGACTAAGGACATGTTTCTCGTTTATGGAGGTGACGAAGAGCTTGTTATAAAGGGTTACATCGACGCTAGCTTCGACACAGATCTGGATGAGTCTAAGTCACAAACCATATATGTGTATATGTTGAATGGTGGAGCAGTAAGCTAGTGCAGCTTCAAGCAGAGCGTCGTGGCGGGATCTACATGTGAAGCGGAGTACATGGCAGCCTCGGAGGCAGCGCATGAAGCAATTTGGGTGAAGGAGTTCATCACCGACCTAGGAGTCATACCCAATGCGTCGGGGCCGATCAAACTCTTCTGTGACAACACTGGAGCTATTGCACTTGCCAAGGAGCCCAGGTTTCACAAGAAGACCAGGCACATCAAGCATCGCTTCAACTCCATTCGTGAAAATGTTCAAGATGGAGACATAGATATTTGTAAAGTACATACGGATCTGAATGTCGCAGATCCGTTGACTAAACCTCTCCCTAGGGAAAACATGATCAACACCAGAACTCTATGGGTGTTCGATTCATTACAATGTAACTAGATTATTGACTCTAGTGCAAGTGGGAGACTATTGAAAATATGCCCTAGAGGCAATAATAAAAGGATTATTATTATATTTCCTTGTTCATGATAATTGTCTTTTATTCATGCTATAATTGTGTTATCCGGAAATTGTAATACATGTGTGAATACATAGACACCAACATGTCCCTAGTAAGCCTCTAGTTGACTAGCTCGTTGATCAACAGATAGTCATGGTTTCCTGACTATGGACATTGGATGTCATTGATAACGAGATCACATCATTAGGAGAATGATGTGATGGATAAGACCTAATCCTAAACATAGCACAAGATCGTATAGTTCGTTTGCTAGAGTTTTTCCAATGTCAAGTATCTTTTCCTTAGACCATGAGATCGTGTAACTCCTGGATGCCGTAGGAGTGCTTTGGGTGTACCAAACGTCACAATGTAACTGGGTGACTATAACGGTATACTACGGGTATCTCCGAAAGTGTCTGTTGGGTTGACACAAATCAAGACTGGGATTTGTCACTCCGTATGACGGAGAGGTATCTCTGGGCCCACTCGGTAATGCATCATCATAATGAGCTCAAAGCTCAAAGTGACCAAGTGTCTGGTCACGGCATCATGCATTACGGTACGAGTAAAGTGACTTGCCGGTAACGAGATTGAACGAGGTATTGGGATACCGATGATCGAATCTCGGGTAAGTAACGTACCGATTGACAAAGGGAATTGTATACGGGGTTGCTTGAATCCTCGACATCGTGGTTCATCCGATGAGATCATCGAGGAGCATGTGGGAGCCAACATGGGTATCCAGATCCCGCTGTTGGTTATTGACCGGAGAGCCATCTCGGTCATGTCTACATGTCTCCCGAACCCGTAGGGTCTACACACTTAAGGTTCGGTGACTCTAGGGTTGTAGAGATATGAATATGCAGTAACCCGAAAGTTGTTCGGAGTCCCGGATGAGATCCCGGACATCACAAGGAGCCGGAATGGTCCGGATGTGAAGAATTATATATAGGAAGTGCAGTTTCGGCCATCGGGAGAGTTTCGGGGGTCACCGGTATTGTACCAGGACCACCGGATGGGTCTTGGGGGCCCACCGGGTGGGACCACCCATCCCGGAGGGCCCCATGGGCTGAAGTGGGGAGGGGAACCAGCCCATAGTGGGCTGGTGCGCCCCCCTTGGTCCACCCCCTGCGCCTAGGGTTGGAAACCCTAGGATGGGGGGCACCCCACTTGCCTTGGGGGCCACTCCACCCTTGGCCGCCGCCTCCCTAGGAGATCCCATCTCCTAGGGCCGGCGCCCCCCTTGGGGAGCCTATATAAAGGGGGGGAGGGAGGGGCAGCCGCACCCTTGACTCTTGGCGCCTCCCTCTCCCCTTCTACACCTCTCCCTCTCGCAGTAGAACAGCGAAGCCCTGCTGCGGTGACTCCTGCATCCACCACCACGCCGTCGTGCTGCTGGATCTTCATCAACCTCTCCTTCCCCCTTGCTGGATCAAGAAGGAGGAGACGTCACGCTGACCGTACGTGTGTTGAACGCGGAGGTGCCGTCCGTTCGGCGCTAGGATCTCCGGTGATTTGGATCACATCGACTATGACTTCCTCATCCCGTTCTTTGAACGCTTCCGCGCGTGATCTACAAAGGTATGTAGATGCAATCCGATCACTCGTTGCTATATGAACTCATAGATGGATCTTGGTGAAACCGTAGGAAAATTTTTGTTTTCTGCAACATTCCCCAACACCTTTAACTAGAAGGCGCTCAAGAATTCGGAGTTTTTAGATCTTGATGCTAAAATTCATAAAAGTGGGACTGAAGAGATCAAAACCTTAAATATTGATGAACCCACTATTTTGGATTTCAAGGAATTTAATTATGATAATTGCTCTTTGATATATTGTATTTCCTTGTTGCAATCCATGCTAAATTCTCCTCATGCTTATAGCCAACATAAAGCTTTTACTAAACATATCGTTGATGCTTTGATGCAATCTTATGAAGAAAAACTTGAGTTGGAAGTTTCTATCCCTAGAAAACTTTATGATGAGTGGGAACCTACTATTAAAATTAAAATTAAAGATCATGAATGCTATGCTTTGTGTGATTTGGGTGCTAGTGTTTCCACGATTCCAAAGACTTTGTGCGATTTGTTAGGTTTCCATGATTTTGATGATTGCTCTTTAAACTTGCAACTTGTGGATTCCACTATTAAGAAACCTATGGGAAGAATTAATGATGTTATTATTGTTGAAAATAGGAAGTTTGTGCCCATTGATTTTATCGTTCTTGATATAGATTGCAATCCTTCATGTCCTATTATTCTTGGTAGACCTTTCCTTAGAACGATTGGTACGATTATTGATATGAAGGAAGGAAATATTAGATTCCAATTTCCGTTAAGGAAAGGCATGGAACACTTTCCTAGAAAGAAAATTAAATTACCTTATGAATCTATTATGAGAGCCACTTATGGATTGCCTACCAAAGATGGCAATACCTAGATCTATCCTTGCTTTTTATGCCTAGCTAGGGGCGTTAAACGATAGCGCTTGTTGGGAGGCAGCCCAATTTTATTTTTATTCATTGCTTTTTGCTCCTGTTTAGTAATAAATTAATTATCTAGCCTCGGTTTTGGTTGTGTTTTTTGTGTTTAATTAGTGTTTGTGCCAAGTAGAACCGTTGAGAAGACTTGGGGAAAGTCTTGTTAATCTTTCTGTAAAAACAGAAACTTTAGCGCTAACGAGAACTGCTGCCATTTTTATTTGGAAAGTGATATTTAGTTAATTATTTTGCAGATAATTAATATATAAATTCCTCACGTCTATAAATTTATTTTAGAATTTTTGGGGTTCCAGATCTTGCTCTAGCTACAGATTACAACAGACTATTCTGTTTTTGACAGATTCTGTTTTTCGTGTGTTGTTTGCTTATTTTGATGAATCTATGGCTAGTAAAATAGTTTATAAACCAGAGAGAAGTTGGAATACAGTAGGTTTAACACCAATATAAATAAATAATAAGTTCATTACAGTACCTTGAAGTGGACTTTTGTTTTTCTTTCGCTAACGGAGCTCACGAGATTTTCTTCCTTAAGTTTTGTGTTGTGAAGTTTTCAAGTTTTGGGTAAAGATTTGATGGATTATGGAACAAGGAGTGGCAAGAGCCTAAGCTTGGGGATGCCCATGGTACCCCCAAGATAATCTAAGGATACCTAAAAGCCAAAGCTTTGGGATGCCCCGGAAGGCATCCCCTCTTTCGTCTACTTCTATCGATAACTTTACTTGGAGCTATATTTTTATTCACCACATGATATGTGTTTTGCTTGGAGCGTCTTGTATGATTTAAGTCTTTATTTTTTAGTTTACCACAATCATCTTTGCTGTACACACCTTTTGAGAGAGACGCACATGATTCGGAAATTATTAGAATACTCTATGTGCTTCACTTATATCTTTTGAGTTATATAGTTTTGCTCTAGTGCTTCACTTATATCTTTTAGAGCACGGTGGTCGATTTGTTTTATATAAACTATTGATCTCTCATGCTTCACTTAGATTATTTTGAGAGTCTTAAATAGCATGGTAATTTGCTTAAATAATCCTTATATGCTAGGTATACAAGATTAATAATAAAATTTTCTTATCAGTGTGTTGAATACTAAGAAAAGTTTGATGCTTGATAATTGTTTTGAGATATGGAGATGGTGATATTAGAGTCATGCTAGTTGAGTAGTTGTGAATTTGAGAAATACTTATGTTAAAGTTTGTGATTCCCGTAGCATGCACGTATGGTGAACCGTTATGTGATGAAGTCGGAGCATGATTTATTTATTTATTGTCTTCCTTATGAGTGGTGGTCGGGGACGAGCGATGGTCTTTTCCTACCAATCTATCCCCCTAGGAGCATGCGTGTAATACTCTGCTTTGATAACTTGTAGATTTTTACAACAAGTATATGAGTTCTTTATGACTAATGTTGAGTCCATGGATTATACGCACTCTCACCCTTCCATCATTGCTAGCCTCTCTAATACCATGCACCTTTCGCCGATATCATACACCCACCATATACCTTCCTCAAAACAGCCACCATACCTACCTATTATGACATTTCCATAGCCATTCCGAGATATATTGCCATGCAACTTTCCACCGTTCCGTTTACTATGACACACTTCATCATTGTCATATTGCTTTGCATGATCATGTAGTTGACATCATTTTTGTGGCAAAGCCACCGTTCATAATTATTTCATACGTGTCACTCATGAGTCATTGCATATCACGGTACACTGTCGGAGGCATTCACATAGAGTCATATTTTGTTCTAAGTATCGAGTTGTAATTCTTGAGTTGTAAGAAACTAAAAGTGTGATGATCATCATTATTAGAGCATTGTCCCAAGTGAGCAAAGGATGATGGAGACTATGATTCCCCCACAAGTCGGGATGAGACTCCGGACGAAAAAAAGAGGCCATAAAAAAGAGAAAAGGCCCAAATCAATAAATAAAAAAATGAGAGAAAAAGAGAGAAGGGACAATGCTACTATCCTTTTACCACACTTGTGCTTCAAAGTAGCACCATGATCTTCATAGTAGAGAGTCTCCTTTGTTATCACTTTCATATACTAGTGGGAAATTTTCATTATAGAACTTGGCTTGTATATTCCAATGATGGGCTTCCTCAAAATGCCCTAGGTCTTTGTGAGCAAGCAAGTTGGATGCACACCCACTTAGTTTCTTTTAGAGCTTTCATATACTTATATCTCTAGTGCATCCGTTGCATGGCAATCCCTACTCACTCACATTGATATCTATTGATGGGCATCTCCATAGCCCATTGATATGCCTAGTTGATGTGAGACTATCTTCTCCCTTTTTGTCTCCTCCACAACCACCATTCTATTCCACCTAAAGTGCTATGTCCATGGCTCACGCTCATGTATTGCATGAAGATTGAAAAAGTTTTGAGAATATCAAATGTATGAAACAATTGCTTGGCTTGTCATCAGGGTTGTGCATGATTTAAATACTTTGTGTGGTGAAGATAGAGCATAGCCAGACTATATGATTTTGTAGGGATAACTTTCTTTGGCCATGTTATTTTGAAGAGACATAATTGCTTAGTTAGTATGCTTAAAGTATTATTATTTCTATGTCAATACTGAACCTTTGTCTTGAATCTTTTGGATCTGAATATTCATGCCACAATTAAGAAGAATTACATTGAAATTATGCCAAGTAGCATTCCACATCAAAAATTCTATTTTTATCATTTACCTACTCGAGGACGAGCAGGAATTAAGCTTGGGGATGCTTGATACGTCTCCAACATATCTATAATTTTTGATTGCTCCATGCTATATTATCTACTATTTTGGACATTATTGGGCTTTATTATCCACTTTTATATTATTTTTGGGACTAACCTATTAACCGGAGGCCCAACCCAGAATTGATGTTTTTTTTGCCTATTTTAGGGTTTCGAAGAAAAGGAATATCAGACGGAGTCCAAACGGAATGAAACCTTCGGGAACGTGATTTTCTCACCGAACATGATCCAGGAGACTTGGACCCTACTTCAAGCAACCAACAGGGAGGCCACGAGGTAGGGGGCGCGCCTACCCCCCAGGCGCGCCCTCCACCCTCGTGGTCCCCCTGTTGCTCCATCGACATATCCACGAGATCCCATCTTGGGGCCTGTTCCGGAGCTCCGCCGGAGGGGGCATCGATCATGGAGGGATTCTACATCAACACCATAGCCTCTCCGAT
Organism: Triticum aestivum; assembly: GCF_018294505.1. Taxonomy (NCBI): domain Eukaryota; kingdom Viridiplantae; phylum Streptophyta; class Magnoliopsida; order Poales; family Poaceae; genus Triticum; species Triticum aestivum. The sequence continues at coordinate 78,936,678 of NC_057800.1, forward strand.
GAAGTGTGAGTAGTTAACCTCAGACCTACTGGTCCATAGTTATTAGCTAGATGGCTTCTTCTCTCTTTTTGGATCTCAATACAAAGTTCTCCCCCTCTCTTGTGGAGATCTATTCGATGTAATCTTCTTTTGCGGTGTGTTTGTTGAGACCGATGAATTGTGGGTTTATGATCAAGTTTATCTATGAACAATATTTGAATCTTCTCTGAATTCTTTTATGTATGATTGGTTATCTTTGCAAGTCTCTTCGAATTATCAGTTTGGTTTGGCCTACTAGATTGATCTTTCTTGCAATGGGAGAAGTGCTTAGCTTTGGGTTCAATCTTGTGGTGTCCTTTCCTAGTGACAATAGGAGCAGAAAGGCACATATTATATTGTTGCCATCGAGGATAACAAGATGAGGTTTTTTATCGTATTGCATGAATTTATCCCTCTACATCATGTCATCTTGCTTAAGGCGTTACTCTGTTCTTATGAACTTAATACTCTAGATGCATGCTGGATAGAGGTTGATGTGTGGAGTAATAGTAGTAGATGCAGGCAGGAGTCGGTCTACTTGTCTTGGACGTGATGCCTATATACATGATCATACCTAGATATTCTTATAACTATGCTCAATTCTGTCAATTGCTCAACAGTAATTCGTTCACCCACCGTAAAATACTTATGCTCTTGAGAGAAGCCACTAGTGAAACCTATGGCCCCCGGGTCTATCTTCATCATATTAATCCTCCAATACTTAGTTATTTTCATCGCCTTTTATTTTACTTTGCGTCTTTATCATAAAATACCAAAAATACTATCTTATCATATCTCACTCTCGTAAGTGATAGTGTATGGATTGACAACCCCTTGTCGCGTTGGTTGCGAGGATTTATTTGTTTTGTGTAGGTGCGAGGGACTGGCGCGTAGCCTCCTACTGGATTGATACCTTGGCTCTCAAAAACTGAGGGAAATACTTATGCTACTTTGCTGCACCACCCTTTCCTCTTGAAGGGAAAACCAACGCAAGTGCTCAAGAGGTAGCAGATGCCAATTGGGGCATCCCCAAGCTTAGATGCTTGAGACTTCTTGAAATATTAACTAGGGATGCCTTGGGCACCCCCAAGCTTGAGCTCTTGTGTCTCCTTATTTCCTCTCATGTCACGGTTTCCCTAATTCTTAAAAACTTCATTCACACAAAACTCAACAAGAACTCGTGAGATGACTTAGTATAAATCAACGCGAAACCTTATCATTCTCTACTGTAGCAAATCACTAAGACTATAATTTAATATTGCATACTAGATCCCTCTACATATTTAATACTCCTATCCTCAAATAGAATCATTAAACAAGCAAACATATGCAAACATAACAACAATCTGTCAAAAAAGGACAGTCTGTAAAGGATGTAAGAAGATCCATACATCTCTAACTCCAAAATTTCTGAAAAATTACCACGCTGTATAAAATTTGTTATAGCATACTATGTGACTTTTTTAAGATTTTATCATATTATGACTTTCTAGAAGAATTGAGACAATAATAGAAAACTTTATATTTTCAAAACAGCAACCTATAGACTTGCAAAATAAGCATGGTAAAGGCTATACTTGACATTTTTATTGAAATAAAATATACAAAACATTATTCTAAATAATAGCAAGCAGATCTACACAAAATAAAATGACGCTCCAAGAAAAACACACCTCATGTGACAAATATAAATATAGCTCCAAGTAAGGTTACCGATAATGTTGCTTGGGTGTTCCTTGAATATTACCTTGGGGTGCCTTGGGCATCCCCAACCTTAGGGTCTTGCCACCTGTCAGGGATATACCCCGCGGGGTAACCCGGCCGGATGTATGACCCTGCCGGCCCTTGGCGACTCACTGGTGACCTGCTCTAACCCGGCGACTGACTAGTAAGCTGCCCACACTTGGCGGTTCATTGGTGACCCAGCAGGCGGTTCAGAATAGCGACGAGACCCGGTGGTCCAGAAGGTGGTGATACGTCTCCAATGTATCTACAATTTTTGATTGTTCCATGCTATTATATTATCTGTTTTGGATGTTTATGGGCTTTATTATACACTTCTATATTATTTTTGGGACTAACCTATTAACCAAAGGCCCAGCCGAAACTGTTGTTTTCTTGCCTATTTCAATGTTTCGAAGAAAAGGAATATCAAACGGAGTCCAAACGGAATGAAACCTTCGGGAGAGTTATTTTTGGAACGGAAGCAATCCAGGAGACTTGGAGTATACGTCAGGGAAGCTTCGAGGTGGCCACGAGGCAGGGAGGAGCGCATGCCCCCTGGGCGCGCCCCACCCTCGTGGGCCCCTCGTGTCTCCCCTGATAGAGTTCTTTCACCTATATATGTCCATATACCCTAAAAACATTAGAAGAACAGAATAGATCGGGAGTTCCGCCGCCAGAAGCCTCCGTAGCCACCAAAAACCAATCTAGACTCATTCTGACACCCTGCCGGAGGGGGGAATTCCTCTCTGGTGTCCATCTTCATCATCCCGGCGCTCTCTATGACGAGGAGGGAGTAGTTCACCCTCGGGGATGAGGGTATGTACCAGTAGCTATGTGTTTGATCTCTCTCTCTCTCTCTCGTGTTCTTGAGGTGATACAATCTTGATGTATCGCGAGCTTTGCTATTATAGTTGGATCTTACGATGTTTCTCTCCCTCTACTCTCTTGTGATGAATTAAGTTTTCCCTTTGAAGTTATCTTATCGGATTGAGTCTTTAAGGATTTGAGAACACTTGATGTATGTATTGCATGTGCTTATCTGTGGTGATAATGGGATATCATGTGATCCACTTGATGTATGTTTTGGTGATCAACTTGTGAGTTCCGTGACCTCATGAACTTATGCATAGGGGTTGGCACACGTTTTCGTCTTGACACTCCGATAGAAACTTTGGGGCACTCTTTGAAGTTCTTTCTGTTCGTTGAATAGATGAATCTGAGATTGTGTGATGCATATCGTATAATCATACCCACGGATACTTGAGGTGACATTGGAGTATCTAGGTGACATTAGGGTTTTGGTTGATTTGTGTCTTAAGGTGTTATTCTAGTATGAACTCTATGATAGATTGAATGGAAAGAATAGCTTCATGTTATTTTACTACGGACTCTTGAATAGATCGATCAGAAAGGATAACTTTGAGGTGGTTTCATACCCTAGCATAATATGTTCTTTTGTTCTCCGCTATTAGTAACTTTGGAGTGACTCTTTGTTGCATGTTGAGGGATAGTTAATTATATGATCCAATTATGTTATTATTGTTGAGAGGACTTGCACTAGTGAAAGTATGAACCCTAGGCCTTGTTTCCTAGCATTGCAATACCGTTTGTGCTCACTTTTATCATTAGTTACCTTCCTATTTTTATATTTTTCAGATTACAAAAACCTATATCTACTATCCATATTGCACTTGTATCACCATCTCTTCGCCGAACTAGTACACCTATATAATTTACCATTGTATTGGGTGTGTTGGAGACACAAGAGACTCTTTGTTATTTGGTTGCAGGGTTGTTTGAGAGAGACCATCTTCATCCTATGCCTCCCACGGATTGATAAACCTTAGGTCATCCACTTGAGGGAAATTTGCTACTGTCCTACAAACCTCTGCACTTGGAGGCCCAACAACGTCTACAAGAAGAAGGTTGCATAGTATACATCAAGCTCTTTTCTGGCGCCGTTGCCGGGGAGGTTAGCGCTTGAAGGTATATCTTTAGATCTTGAAATCGAATCTTTTTGTTTCTTGTTTTATCACTAGTTTAGTTTATAAAAGAAAATTACAAAAAAATGGAATTGAGTTTGCCTCATACGCTTCATCTTTTTAATATCTTTTGTGAGAATGATGGAAAGGAAAATTGTGCTCAAGTGCTAGAAGAAGAAGTCTATAAAATGTTTGGCACTAAATCTTTGAATGATGAGCATGATTGCAATGTTGTTAGTATCAACTCCTTGAATATCCATAGTACTAATGATGATTGCACTAGTCATGATGAAAATGTCTCTTATAAGCATGTCAACTTTTGTGGAGTGCATAGAGTTTGCAAGTATATACCAAATAGGGAAGATAGATTTTGCAAGAGGCATAAGTATTTGGAAACTAAGCAGTTGCAAGAGAGGCTAGATGTTTGTGCTGAAAATTTAAAATTTCTTCACCATACTTGTGAACTTTGCAATGAACATGGTCATTTAAATCTCCGATGCAAATTGTTCCATGATCGTATCGTGTCCAAAAATTGTGATGATTTGATTTCCCTTGCACATCATAATGAACTTAGTTTGCTTTTGGGTTACAAAGAAATGAGACATATAATTAAGCATATTCCAGAATATAACCTTGAGAAATTCCTCGATATTGATCTGGAAGAAATTTTTATGTATTGTGCGGTGAATTGCATTGAAAATCCTTCTATTGACAATTACATACAGAAAATAAAACAAATAGAGGATGAAGAGAATACTAATGAAAGGGAAGAGGCTTCCCAATATCCTCCTATTATTTCCTATGATGAATCAGGTAACGAGGAGGAGCCTTCTATTCAACTAATCTCATCAATAAAGAGCTCCAAAAAGAGGAATAAACCCACACATGATGTGAAGAAGAAAAAGAAAAGACGGAGAAGCAAAGGTAAAAAGTCATCCCTCCCAAATGATGTTGCTTCTATTACTCATTGTGATTATGATAATTGCTATACTACTATTGGTGCTATCCATACTATTAATGATGAGAATGATTATGCTTATGATATGAAAAGGCCCAAGCTTGGGGATTCTATGTTTGATGAGAACGACATGTTTGAGAATGTATTTGCTGCAATTAATGTTTGTCCCAAGCTTGGGGAAGCTACATTTGATGAAGATGATATCTTTAGTCTCCCAATTTTTGATGAGCAAATTTATTATGATGATAGCATGCCTCCTATGTATGATGGTTATATTGATGAAAGTGGGTTTGGAAGAGAGTAAACTTTAAGAAGTAATGGTCCCACTATTTTGGAGGATGTTGAATCTTATTTCGACAATTATGAAAGTGGATTTGGAGAGGTCGTGACTTTATTTAGTAATGATTCCACTATTTTGGAAGAGGTTTCAACTAATTATGGTGAGAACAAAGTTGCGATTTATGATGATTATCATGATGATACTTATGCTATAAAAAGTAGAGATGATTATATTTATAAAACTTGTCATGATTATGATTACCCTTTTTCTGAACATTACTCCTTTAATGTGGAAACAAGTTATAGTATTCGAGTTTCTTATGATGCTCCCACTATTCCGAATGAGAAGAAATTTGCTTATGTGGAGAGTAATAAAATTTCTATGCTTGTAGATGATGAAAAGAATGCTTTATGTGATAGTTATATTGTTGAATTCATTCATGATGCTACTAAAAATTATTATGATGGAGGAATATATGCTTGTAGGAGTTGCAATATTATCAAATTTCCTCTCTATGTGTTGAAAATCTTGAAGTTTTGCTTGTTTTACCTTCCTATGCAAGTTGATTCTTGTTCCCACAAGTTGTTTGCTCACAAAATCCCTATTCATAGGAAGTGGGTTAGACTTAAATGTGCTAGTCATATTCTTCATGATGCTCTCTGTATATTTCAATTCTTATCTTTTATGTGAGCATCATTGATATCATCATGCCTAGCTAGGGGTGTTAAAGGATAGTGCTTGTTGGGAGGTAACCCAACTTCATTTTTGTTCTTTGATTTTTGTTCCTGTTTAGTAATAAATAATTCATCTAGCTTATGTTATGATTGTGTTTTTTATGCTTTAATTAGTTTTTGTGCCAAGTAAAGCCTTTAGGATCTTCTTGGGTTTTTGTTGTTTGATCGTGCTGATAAAAACAGAAAGTATGCGCTCACAAAAATAATTTTCATTTTTACCAGAGAGAGATAAAATACCAATTCCAACTGAAGTAGATCATTATACAAATTTCCTAGGACTTCCTAAGTTCTCATGATTTTTGGAGTTACATAAGTATTCAAGAGTTACAGATTACTACAGACTATTGTGTTTTTGACAGATTCTGTTTTCATTGTGTTGTTTGCTTATTTTGATGAATCTATGAGTATTATCGGAGGGTATGAACCATAGATAAGTTAGAATACAGTAGATATTACACCAATATGAATTTAGAATGAGTTCACAACAGTACCTAAGTGGTGATTTATTTTCTTATACTAACGGAGCTTACGAGTTTTCTGTTAAGTTTTGTGTTGTGAAGTTCTCAAGTTTTGGGTAAAGATTAGATGGACTATAGAATAAGGGTGGAAAGAGCCTAAGCTTGGGGATTCCCAAGGCATCCCAAGGTAATATTCAAGGACAACAAAAAGCCTAAGCTGGGGGATGCCCCGGATGGCATCCCCTCTTTTGTCTTCTTTCATCGGTAACTTTACTTGGAGCTATATTTTTATTCATCACATGATATGTGTTTTGCTTGGAGCCTCACTTTATTTTCTTTTGTTTTGCTTGTTGTTTGAATAAAATACCAAGATCTGAAATTCTTAAATGTTAGAGAGTCTTCACATAGTTGCATAATTATTCAACTACTCATTGATCTTCACTTATATCTTTCGGAGTAGTTTATCTTTTGCTCTAGCGCTTCACTTATATCATTTTGAGAGTCTTTAGAACAACATGGTAATTTGCTTTTAGGCATAATAAAAACTTTCATATAAGTGCATTGAATACTAAGAGAAGTTTGATACTTGATAATTGTTTTGAGATATGCAGATGGTGATATTAGTGTCATGCTAGTTGAGTAGTTGTGAATTTGAGAAATACTTGTGTTGAAGTTTGTGATTCACGTAGCATGCACGTATGGTGAACCGTTATGTGATGAAGTCGGAGCATGATTTATTTATTTATTGCCTTCCTTATGAGTGGCGGTCGGGGGCGAGCAATGGTCTTTTCCTACCAATCTATCCCCCTAGGAGCATGTGCGTAATACTTCGTTTCGATAACTAATAGATTTTTGCAATAAGTATGTGAGTTCTTTATGACTAATATTGAGTCCATGGATTATACGCACTCTCAACCTTCCACCATAGCTAGCCTCTCTAGTACCACGCAACTTTCGCCGGTACCATAAACCCACCATATACCTTCCTCAAAACAGACACCATACCTACCTATTATGGCATTTCTATAGCCATTTCGAGATATATTGCCATGCAAATTTCCACCGTTCCGTTTATTATGACACGCTCCATCATTGTCATGTTGCTTTGCAAGATTATGTAGTTGACATCGTATTTGTGGCAAAGCCACCGTTCATAATTCTTTCATACATGTCACTCTTGATTCATCGCTCATCCCGGTACACTGCTGGAGGCATTCATATAGAGTCATATTTTGTTCTAAGTATCGAGTTGTAATTCTTGAGTTGTAAGTAAATAAAAGTGTGATGGTCATCATTATTAGAGCATTGTCCTAGTGAGGAAAGGATGATGGAGACTATGATTCCCCCACAAGTCGGGATGAGACTCCGGACGAAAAATAAAAAAGAAAGAGAAAAAAGAGGCCATAAAAAAAGAGAAGGCCCAAAAAACAAAAAAACAAAAAAACCAAAAAAAGAGAGAAAAAGAGAGAAGGGGCAATGCTACTATCCTTTTACCACACTTGTGCTTCAAAGTAGCACCATGATCTTCATGATAACGAGTCTCCTATGTTGTCACTTTCATATACTAGTGGTAATATTTCATTATAGAACTTGACTTGTATATTCCAATGATGGGCTTCCTCAAAATGCCATAGGTCTTCGTGAGCAAGCGAATTAGATGCACACCCACTAGTTTCTTTTGTTGAGCTTTCATGCATACACTTATAGCTCTAGTGCATCCGTTGCATGGCAATCCCTACTCACTCACGTTGATATCTATTGATGGACATCTCCATAGCCCGTTGATATGCCTAGTTGATGTGAGACTATCTTCCTCCTTTTTGTCTTCTCCACAACCACCATTCTATTCCACCTATAGTTCTATATCCATGACTCACGCTCATGTATTGCGTGAAGATTGAAAAGGTTTGAGAACATCAAAAGTATGAAACAATTGCTTGGATTGTCATCGGGGTTGTGCATGATTTAAATATTTTGTGTGATGAAGATAGAGCATAGCCAGACTATATGATTTTGTACGGATAGCTTTCTTTGGCCATGTTATTTTGAGAAGACATGATTACTTTGTTAGTATGCTTGAATGATTATTATTTTTATGTCAATATTAAAATTTTGTATTGAATCTTATGGATCTGAATATTCTTGCCACAATAGAGAAGATTACATGGATAAATATGTTAGGTAGCATTCCACATCAAAAATTCTGTTTTTATCATTTACCTACTCGAGGACGAGAAGGAATTAAGCTTGGGGATGCTGATACGTCTACAATGTATCTATAATTTTTGATTGTTCCATGCTATTATATTATCTGTTTTGGATGTTTATGGGCTTTATTATACACTTTTATATTATTTTTGGGGCTAACCTATTAACCGGAGGCCCAACCCAAATTGTTGTTTTCTTGCCTACTTCAGTGTTTCAAAGAAAAGGAGTATCAAACGGAGTCCAAACGGAATGAAACCTTCGGGAGAGTTATTTTTGGAACGAAAGCAATCCAGGAGACTTGGAGTATACGTCAGGGAAGCTTCGAGGTGGCCATGAGACAGGGAGGCGCGCCTGCCCCCCTGGGCGCGCCCCCACCCTCGTGGGCCCCTCGTGGCTCCCATGACCGACTTCTTTCGCCTATATATGTCCATATACCTAAAAACATCAAAAAGACAGAATAGACCAGGAGTTCCGCCGCCAGAAGCCTCCGTAGCCACCGAAAATCAATCTAAACCCGTTCCGGCACCCTACCGGAGGGGGGTCCCTCTCCGGTGGCCATCTTCATCATCTCGGTGCTCTCCATGATGAGGAGGGAGTAGTTCACCCTCGGGGCTGAGGGTATGTACCAGTAGCTATCTGCTTGATCTCTCTCTCTCTCTCTCGTGTTCTTGAGGTGATACGATCTTGATGTATCACGAGCTTTGCTATTATAGTTGGATCTTATGATGTTTCTCTCCCTCTACTCTCTTGTGATGACTTGAGTTTTCCCTTTGAAGTTATCTTATCGGATTGAGTCTTTAAGGATTTGAGAACACTTGATGTATGTCTTGCACGTGCTTATCTGTGGTGACAATGGGATATCATGTGATCCACTTGATGTATGTTTTGGTGATCAACTTGCGAGTTCAGTGACCTCATGAACTTATGCATAGGGGTTGTCACACGTTTTCGTCTTGACTCACCGGTAGAAACTTTGGGGCACTCTTTGAAGTTCTTTGTGTTGGTTCAATAGATGAATCTGAGATTGTGTGATGCATATCGTATAATCATACCCATGGATACTTGAGGTGACATTGGAGTATCTAGGTGACATTAGGGTTTTGGTTGATTTGTGTCTTAAGGTGTTATTCTAGTACGGAATCTATGATAGATTGAACAGAAAGAATAACTTCATGTTATTTTACTACGGACTCTTGAATAGATTGATCAAAAAGGATAACTTTGAGGTGGTTTCGTACCCTACCATAATCTCTTCGTTTGTTCTCTGCTATTAGTGACTTTGGAGTGACTCTTTGTTGCATGTTGAGGGATAGTTATATGATCCAATTATGTTATTATTGTTGGGAGGACTTGCACTAGTGAAAGTATGAACCCTAGGCCTTGTTTCCTAGCATTGCAATACTGTTTGTGCTCACTTTTATCATTAGTTACCTTCCTATTTTTATATTTTTCAGATTACAAAAACCTATATCTACTATCCATATTGCACTTGTATCACCATCTCTTCACCGAACTAGTACACCTATATAATTTACCATTGTATTGGGTGTGTTGGAGACACAAGAGACTCTTTGTTATTTGGTTGCAGGGTTGTTTGAGAGAGACCATCTTCATCCTATGCCTCCCACGGATTGATAAACCTTAGGTCATCCACTTGAGGGAAATTTGCTACGGTCCTACAAACCTCTGCACTTGGAGGCCCAACAACGTATACAAGAAGAAGGTTGCGTAGTAGACATCAGGCGGCTCATGGAAGGCCGACTCAAGTTATGATGGGCTGGTTTAAGGCATATTTTCCTTACAAGGAAGCAAGACCCGGACGTGTATCCGGCTTGTAATAGAAGATAGAATAGTCCTAGTCCTACTAGGACTCCACATGTAACCCACCCCTTCAACTTATATAAGGAGGGGCAGGGCACCCCAAGAGAAAAAAGAGGTTCCAGGAGTTGGACAAATTAGGGTTAGACAGACAAGTCTATAGCTCTCAAGATAGAGCACCCTTATAATCGTGATCATCATCATCAATATCAATGAAGTAGGATGTAGGCTAGGATGTAGGCTTTTACCTCCACCGTGAGGGGTCGAAACTGTGTAAAAACCTCGCGTCTCTCGTCCCACTCAACCCCTCTCAAGTTACCACATCGATGCGTTGGCCTCATGACTAAGTCCTGACATAAAAGACATCTGCCATGACAAATCCACGACAGTTGGCGCCCACCGTCAGCATGCATGGTGATGATGAGTTCTTGAAGGAATCTCTTCCAGGGATCGAGAAGTTCGTAATTTTCTAGATGAAGAAAGACTGGTTTGAAAGGATCTGTATCAGCCTTGAAGTTGATCAGTCCAGATTTGCAATAGGTGAGATTTAAGTTCAAGAGAAATTAGGGTTGCTCATGAACATGATGCGGCAATCGGTCGAATCTGAAGACAAATCGATATCTGTTACAGCGGCCGCCTTACGGACTGAGACAAACATTGGATTGACCGGTTCCATATTGATCTTCCGCGCCGCCCAGTGCCGGCTCTGTTTGGATTTCGCCGGTTGTACCCACTCCATCTCACCCACGGATTCTGTTTTCTGCTCCGCCGGATCACGCCCGCTGGTTCCACCCGCCCCTGCTGACGCGGATTCGATCCGGTCTCGCTCCGAATCGCCTCCGAGTTGCCGCTCGCCTTGGGTTGAGCCGCCTCCGCTTGGCCCTGAGTAATCAAAAGCCGCAGAAGTCGCTGCAAGTGGAGTCGCCTCGGCCTCGTTTGACCATCACCTTGCGCTACAACCGGCCTCCCCACGAGTCTCGAGCCGCCGCAATCCACCCGCCGGCTTTTGCTCCGCGCTGAGCCGCCTCACCGGGGACGCCTCACCCCGTCCGCAACCGCCACGGTACCGCCTTAAGCCGCCGACCTGTCGTCTCCTTCACTGGCGTTGGCTCCGAGCCTCCACCGTGAGCTGCACTCTTTCTTTAAATCACTAGCGTGTTGAGCCGCCGCTCCGTGCCTGCCGAGTTGCCGCGGGCTTGCTTCGGCCGCCACTATAAGCTGCCGCCGCATCAAACACAGCAGCGCCAAGCTGCCGTCTGCCTCAAATCGTCGGATCCCCTCTGACATGGCCGCTGGTACGCCCTCACGCCTGCCTGAGCCTCCATCGCGCGGATTCACCTCATTCGCATCTGTTGATGATATTCCATTGGGGAATTGTGTGGCTGGGTGCTGTTTGCATGTATGAGGATAAGTGGCTGGGCGCCCTTGAGTTATGGATGTCCGGATGCACATCAGGATTGCGCTGCTGCTGTTGACTCCGCCAGGCTGCTGCGAGCCGCCATTTTGTTGACCTATCTTCGTCGTGGCTCGCCTCATTGGTTTGCCGCTTTGCTATTGGAGTGCTAAATAATGTTGATGGTTCTTCGGAAGAGTTGCGGAATAACTGTGTTAATGACGACGACAGAGTACTTTCGCAGGTTATCAAGTTTGTCTTCACCAATATCTACTGGAGCTGAACTGACCCTGATTGCAGTTGGGTTGAATAATGGGAGCACCGGGCAGACCCCGTACGTAAATACATTTTGAACCATCCGTGAGTACAGGTTGGAAGTGTAACCTGGGGCGAATTTTTGCACTGATTTCGATAATATCACCCGGCAGATTATGCTTATGCTTAAAAAATACAGAGTGAAAAACATTGTTGCGGTACAGCATGGTTTCCGCATATTTATTGAAGATCATTTAGCAGAAGCGCCGCTTAATAGACATGTCCAAAATATCAATCTTATTGATGGCAGCCTCTTAGGAGTTTCTCATGACGGGCAAGTATTTCAGACATTGTCAAGGACATCCAGGCAGGAGGTTAAAACATGTTCTTTGCGCTAAGTGGGATTGGAATTCATGCTGGAGCTGACGCGATACATGCCAAGTGGCAGAAGAGAAAATTGAAAGTGTCGATTATTGGTCTTTCAGACATAGTTTATAATGACATACTACTGATGGACAAGACATTTGGATTTGATACTGCAATGAAGTGAGCAGGTGGACATTTTCCTAGTTATCCACGGATTCTACATACGGATCATCTGTCGTCTGAATAAATCGGGACAATTGTTCACTGCAAGAGCGATGGTCATATCACGGATGTATAGCTCGCCACCATTATCATGAGCTAGCATATGACTTTGCCATAATGCTCAAGATTGTATGTGCAAGCTGTGGCCTGTGTGGCCCAGTCTACATCAACATGACGCGACTGACTCACCTGTCCGCACGGCTTACCGCGCCTGCAAATTGACTCGCTCATCTATGCGGTTTACTGCGCCTGCGATTGACTCGCCTATCGGCACTGGCTTACAACTCCGCGGTCGACTCATCTGACTGTGCTGCCTCTGATGCTGCGACGTCTTTACCATCTGTCTCTCGCGGTCTAGTCTACATCAACACACCGGAGCTGCACCTGTCTACATGAGTTGTGAGCGCATGCAAGTTGCCGCTCCTGCAGACCGGTTTTGTTCCAACAATTCTGGAGCAAATTATCATATATCATCAGTCTCCGTTTTTACCGGATGGCTCAATGGACAGGCACACAGGTCACCATCACTACTATTTGATTAACTTCAACAGCCAGCTGGGATGAACCGTTGGCCAAATTATTGACACAAATCGTATGGTGTCATTTATAACCCGCCTAGCTTCAACACACATTAAAGTGTTCCGCTGTTCGGCTATATGCCGGTTTATATCACGACCAAGTATGAAGAATCTCAAGCCAACTCCTCGAGTCGTCTTAAGACTCAGGGGCTACATGGACATGGCTCAGTAAATGTTGCCAGTTTAAGCAGATTCAAAAACTCTGGGTCATTGGAGGGAAGATAACCCGGTCCCGGAGGCTAGTGCTATATTGTTGAAAATTTGCAAGCCATCAGAAAATTTCCGGCTTAAAATGAAGAATTCCGGTGTAAAATCCGGCTCAAGGGAAATCTGTCTCTCACAAAGTTTTGAAGCTCTCAATATCCGGTTTAAAATTCCGGTTCAAAAAGAATTCATCTCTGGCAAGTTTGAGTTCTTAGAAAAATTAAAGGTTGTCAAAGAGAACTTGCTGCCATGATGCGCTGTTCAAACATGGGTATCCTGCCTTAGGGGCTCATCTTATTATGGTCACTTGGGAGCTTCCTGCTCACTGAGCATAGCTATGCTTACCCTCTTGGCCCGGCTTGTACGCCTTGATTACAAATAACATGGGGGGCTTCCTGTTCACTAAGCATATCTATGACTACCCTACTGATCCAGCTTGTACGCCTTGATTGCAAATAACTTGGGGGTTTTCTGCCCAAGTTGAATTGTTACCAAAGAGAACTTGCTATGATGTGCAGTTCAAACATAGGTAACCTACCTTGTTGGCATGTTAAAAATTACTTGGGGATTCCTGCTCATTGAGTGTGGCTATGACCACCCTGCTGATCCGGCTTGTATGGCTAAAATGAAATATTACTTGGGGGCTCTTTGTTAATGGACAGAGCTTTGTTGACCCTTGTAATAGGCTTGGACGCCAGGTGTATTTACCAAAAAATCCGGGTTATCCTGCCTTTGTAAGTTTGCCACTCCGCCCAGGTAATCCTGGAATGACTCGCCGCACTCTTGACAGACAATCTTATAAAGACCCTGAACTTGTCAAAGTTAAAACGATGATGTGGTCATGTGAGGCCCGACTTACAAGGTTTGAATGAAGGCTTAACTCAGCGGCTGTGCTGCCCTTGAACAACACTTGACTTTGAGGCTTGGTAGCCTATGAAAGCCTAGTTTTTTATTTATATTTGACTTGAACATTTTTTGGAGGTTCATCTCTTGTGACATGTTAATACATGGTTGAAAACCAATGAGGGCTATGTTGCCTTATGGTTCTTATATGAATCTATCCGGAGTTTATTAACCCGGCTTGGCTTTGGACTTTAAGTCGCCAGTATATGATGATTTTTGTGCTTTATGCTCTGGCTCTAAGCTTTGGGATATTACCCCTTACTACATGTGGCATGATAAGCCGGCAGTATGAATTTGTGGATAGGGCGATGTGCTCTACATCTTTGGGCTGTTACCCTTACTGCATATGGCACTGTAAGCCGGCAGTATGAGCTGATTTCATAGACCATGTAGCCTTGATTATATGACTCATTATTGAGCATCTTTGGGTTTGATAACCCGCCCTGATAGCAGACTTTAAGTCACCAGGATATTTTGTCTTGAGCAATCAAAATGATGACATTTCATGACTCCGGGTTGATACTGGCCCCAGATTATGATTATCATGGCATCACCATGGTATCAATCTACAAGTATGTCTTTCAATAATGGTATGCATATGTTGGGTTTGGTAAACCGCCCTAGCTTTGGACGTTAAGTCGCCAATATATATTTGGATTGCGCCATTGGAATGATGCGCTTATAAATCTTTGGTATTGACACCCTCACTGGATATGGCGATGTGAGCCGGCAATTTGAGCCAATCTTCCAGGTATATTTTTAAATTGTTGGATGAATATGCGAGGTTTGATAACCCGCCCTAGCTTTGGACGTTAAGTCGCTAGTATATTTTGAATTGCGCCATTGGAATCATGCGCTTATAAATCATTGTATTGTTACCTTCACTGGGTATGGCAATGTAAGCCAGCAGTATAAATCAATCATACAAGTATGTTTTCCTGGTTATATGAATATGCGAGGTTTGATAACTCGCCCTGGCTTTTAACTTTAAGTTGCCAGTATGTTTAGGCTTGAATGGCCTTAATGCTAGTCTTTTCCATAATTTCATAAGACTATATTATGTTTGGGTTGTTACCCGCCCTGGCTTTTGACGTTAAGTCGCCAGGGCATATGTTGTTTAAACTCTGTGTAGGATTTGCAGAGCTATGACTTACATAAATGATTAACTTCAAGCCAATCATCAAGAATTGAAATTGGTGTTTCAAAAGGGTTATCAATTATTGATTTTCACAAAGGCTATAAGCTGCCGGGTTACAAAAATCCTGGATTACAATGGATGCGCATTAAATCGCCATCGGCCAAGAGCCACTGAGTATTTAAACTCCGGATTTACTTGTCAACCGATAAGGTATTCAAATCTTTAATAGCCAAACTTGTCTGGATTGTCATGATGATATTGAATGATTGAGATTTTTCATAACGGATTATATTATTCAAATCTTGAATAGCCAACATGGCTGGATTTTTGTTATGGTTATCAATAACCAGTATTATGATTGAGGTTTTCAAAGTCGCTTCAGCGCAATGGCTATTATTTTATCAATGGATATGATTTATTCTACAATGGAAGGAATAGTCCCGAGTCGCTGCAGGCTTACGACCCGACACTTGGGGGCTACATTATTCAAGTTGAGATTACATCAAATATGAAGGTCCCATGTCACTGCCAGCATGCACCATGGCACTTGGGGGCTAATGCAAAGTCATTTTTTGCTCACCTTATTGAAGACCCGACTCATCACATTGTAATGAACCGTCCCTTGGGGGCTACTAATTGCTCCTATCAAAAATTTAAAGTACACAAGCTTTAATCTATTATATTGAAGGGTCCATTGCTCAGTTAGTAAAGCACAAGACTCTTAACCTTGTGGTTGTGGGTTCAAGTCCTATGATGGAGGCTACATCATATGATGTTATTTTCAATGATCATATCTGCAAAGTCCCTGCTCATTATTGCATAATGACCCGGACCTTGGGGGCTACACTGATTGAAGTTTTTATGAGCATAAGGCAATTACAAGTCCTAGGTTGCTGCAAGCATGACAACCCGGCACTTGGGGGCTACATATGTGGAATATTCAGTTTTGCCTAGTGATTGAGATGAACAACTTGGATTTCTTCAAGGTTGCAACATTTATATTGAAGCAAGTCTTAAGCTGTTACTACGCTCCTTTCTTAAGACTTGGGGGCTACAAGTGATATGCATATAAGGGAGGTACACTTTCAAGCTTAATGTTAGCAACAATTATGACCCGGTGCCATCAAACCGGAATTTTTGGCGATGATAAACCGGCAAGTTCTACATCTTCAAGCCGGCTGAAAATCAGATGAGTATATCAAGACCAATATTTTTTTATTAAGCATTGGAAGCTGAGTCAAATGGATTATGTTTTACAATATTTTTCTACAATGAGCAAATGTCAACAAATTGACTATGAAGCTAGACTATTGACCCATAATTTTTAGAAGAAGTGCCCGGATTTTTTGCATTGGCAAAGTTTGAACATATCTGCCAAAAGAGATTTGCTATGAGTTCATGGGCACATATCAAGAAGGAAATGACAAGGACTTAAAGATGATCAGGTGCCAGTTTAGAAAAACTTTTAACCCGGAGCGCAACCTATCAAATATGTTCTTGTGTTTATTTTGCAGGATGAGTTTAACATGGATAAATCCAAATTAAACTGGGGGCCAATGTCGAGGATATACCCCGCGGTGTAATCTGGCCAGATGTATGACCCGGCCGGCCCTTGGCTACTCACTGGTGACCTACTCTGACCCGGCGACTGACTAGTAACCCGCCCAGACTTGGCGGTTCATTGGTGACCCGGCAGGCGGGTCAGAATAGCGACAAGACCCGGTGGTGCAGAAGGTGGCTCATGGAAGGCCGACTCAAGTTTTGGTGGGCCGGTTTAAGGCATGAGGAATATTTTCCTTACAAGGAAGCAAGAACCAGACGTGTATCCGGCTTGTAATAGAAGATAGAATAGTCCTAGACCTACTAGGACTCGACATGTAACCCGCCCCTTCAACTTATATAAGGAGGGGCAGGGCACCCTAAGAGAAAAAAGAAGTTCCAAGAGTTGGACAAATTAGGGTTAGACAGACAAGTCTATAGCTCTGGAGATAGAGCACCCTTGTAATCGTGATCATCATCATCAATATCAATGAAGCAGGGTGTAGGTTTTTACCTCCACCGTGAGGGGCCGAACCTGGGTAAAAACCTTGCATCTCTCGTCCCACTCTACCCCTCTCAAGATACCACATAGATGTGTTGGCCTCACAACTAAGTCCTGACAAGAAGGACATCTGCCGTGACAAATCCACAACACCACCCCTTATTCTCCTCATATTGATTTCCCACCCAAAACTTGAAAACTTCAATCACAGAAAACTTAATGGAACATCGTGAGATAGGTTAGTATGGTAAAAAGCAAATCATTCACTTTGGTACTGTCAAAGACAAGATTCATAATAGTTTCCACATAATTCCTATTGTACCCTACAATTTCTACAATTTATATTGACCAATATAAGCCACATAAACTATAAAAGTAGCAAACTATGCATTGAAAAACAGAATCTGTCAAAAACAGAATAGTCTGTAATGATCTGAACAATGACCATACTTCTGTAACTTCAAAAATTCTGAAAAATTAGGACGGCGTAGGAAATTTTTATATCAATCATGTATAAAAAATCAGAATTTTAAAGCTCTCCAAAAAATCTCAACAATTCTGCTACTTGATGCAGAAGTTTTGGTTTTTGCATAGAATCAAGTCAACTATCATCCACACTATCCCAAAGGCTTTACTTGGCACTTTATTGAAACAAAACCTATAAAACTTGATTACTACAGTAGCTTAATCGTGTGGACACATAAAAATAGTACTACCTCTGTCTCAGTGTATAAGTCATTTGCGTAGTTCTAGGTCCACAATTTAACTATCTAAATATGTATTATATGTGACAAAAAATATATATTTAGAAACTACATCCCTGTAGAAATCTAGTGATATACTTTTCATGACATATACCACATATTGAATTCCTCAAATCGATGACCTAGAACTACGTGAATGACTTATACACCGGGATGGAGGGAGTAGGTAGAGATGTTGGGTTGTCTCCCAACAAGCGCGTTTCTTTAATGCCTTTTTAGCTATGCATGATGATTTTAATGATGCTCACATAAAAGATAAGAATTGAAACATAATGGGAGCATCATGAAGCATATGACTAGTGCATTTAAGCCTAACACACTTCCTATGCATAGGGATTTTGTGAGCAAAAAACTTATGGGAGCAAGAATAAACTAGCATAGGAAGGCAAAACAAGCATAACTTCAAGATTTTCAACACATAGAGAGGAAACTTGATATTATTGAGATATGTAAAAGCATATGTTCTTAGGTCATAGTAACTAGATGACGCCCCGCGCGTTGCTGCGGGAATTTGTTGTTGATTTTTGAAGTAACATCCATGTATCAAAGAAGAAAACAATTTAAATAAATAATATGATATATTTCATATATGGCTGATGATTTAAAGATATTACTACACTACATATTGCTAGTGTAGGGCCTAAACTGCAGATTTTAATTTTTCTCAGGTAACTGAATTCACTTGACCAATAGATTATTGATGATGTATAGCATTTGGATTGCATGGAGACAAATATTGTATAACAGAAATTAAAATCCATAGGTATAACAGAAAATAGTGACTATTTATCTTAGAAACATATGAGGAAAATCATTGGATTGAAGAACCACCTGTAGGCTATACACTCGTTCCTCTTCAATTGAAACCTGGATGGGTGGGGCAGTATAAACGAACGCCTCAAGAAAGACTGCAGCCTAGCACAGAGAGCAAACACGACTTCAAGGGCTGCAGATGTATCATGGCCAACACAGGCGGCACCAGATTGAGATGGGTGTGAAATATCAATGTCGTTGACGATGGTAGATCACAACAATGAGCCCAGTTGCTCTACAAATTTTATCATCATTCGATAAATCACAAGGAATTATTGTTGCTTGTAGTAACCCTGCGACCTGCAATGGAAAATAAAATAAGAAATTTTGGTACAATGGTGTGGTTCATATGCGATTCCAAGTAGAATGAAAAGAAAAAAATCTCATGGATCCTTGTTCTGTGGTAATACCACCAAACTTCGGTGGTAATATCACAAGTATGAATAGTTGTTAAAGATCAATGTCAAACAAACAACTGAAACAATAATGCATTCAAATGCTGAACCAATCAACTGATGAAGACTGAAACTTGTGCTGTTCTATAAACATCTGATAAACATTGGTTCGATTGTTAACTAAGTGAGGTATACAACAGAAAAATCATAAACACAACTACAATCGGTGGAAAATAAACAACTAAGATCGGTGGCAAAAAAATACTGAAACAATAGTACGTTTTGGCACTAAACCAATCAACTGATTAAGAACCTTTACTTATAAATCACGTGGAGCTTTGCAACATACTACAGAATTAGTGGTAGAAATAATGTAGCTTGAGGACCTTGGTGTTGGTCGGCCAGCAACTGAGGAACCAATGAAAGAGTACCTAGAAGATGGAGGACCTAACTGACAGAGAACAATGCCCGTGAAGGGAATGAGACTGGGGGAGCGACTGATGAATAGCTCGAACTACTTCATAGTAAGCTTTCGCCCTGTACCAACCTTGTGGAGCTTGAACTCCTCCCTCCCCATGAACTGGTGGACGCCTCCAGTCCGAGGCTTTGCCGTGGAGGCTGATGTGGCCCCGTCAGATCTGGACCATGCGACAGGAGAACCTGACGACCCCATCTCGAATCACACAGGAGAAGGGTCACCGGACGCCCCCATCAGTTGGAGCAGCCGGTGCCGCTGCTCCTGGATGAGCGCCGGCTATGTGCGGTGGCCCCATCTCGAACCACACAAGGGAAGGATCATCGGCCACCCCTTAAATTGGATCAGCCGGTGGCGCCGCTCCTGGATGTGCGCTTGCTGCCTGTTGTATCTCCGGTTTGGCGGCTCTGTAGATTCTATGAGGAGGCGCGACGACGGATGGGGTGGCGAGGACGGCTGGTCTTCCGACTTCTACGGTTGCCGGTAGGTGTGATTCGGCTGTTACTTTTGGAAATGAAAAGAAACAATGAGGTGATGCTTCATTTGTGGCTGCGTACAGCCCAGCCCGCTAAAGTTAAGAGGGATATATTAGCGATGGAAAACCATGCGGGTGGAGGATTAGTGCTGACGTGGCCACACGGGAATGGATGCTGACGTGGACACCTTGCATGTTGAAAGAATTTGTAGTAGTGGGGAGCAACTTCTTAAGAATGTAAGATTTTTAGTAGCATCATGAATGAATTCAACAATATAACTATCACATAAAGCAAACTTTTCATGATCCACATGCATATAAGTTTTATTACTCCCTACATAGGCAAATTTATTCTCATGAATAGTAGTGGGAGCAAACTCAACAAACTAAATATCATGTGATACTTGATAGGGGTAATCCAATTGAAAATTGAAATCATGATGATAAGTTTCATGGTTATCATTATTATTTATAGCATACATGTCATCACAATAATCATCACAGATAGCAACTTTTCTCTCATCATAATCAATTAGAACCTCTTCCAAAATAGTGGAATCATCATTAAATAAAGTCATGACCTCTATGAATCCACTTTTATCAATATTGTAACAAGATTCAACACCCTCCAAAATAGTGGGATCATCAACTAGAGTTGACACTCTTCCAAACCCACTTTCATCAATATAATCATCATAAATAGGAGGCATGTTATCATCATAATAAAATTGCTCATCAAAACTTGGGGGACTAAAAATACCATCTTCGTCAAGTATAGCATCCCTAAGATTATAGCTTTGCATATTATTGGCATCGTGGATTTTCAAAGAATTCATACTAACAACATTGCAATCATGCTCACCAATCAAAGTTTTTATGCCAAACATTTTATTGAATTCTTCTTCTATCAATTGAGCACAATTTTCCTTTTCATCATTTTCAGGAACGACATTATGGAGATGAATAATATGAGGCAACCTCAATTCCATTTTTTTTCTTTTATAAACCAAACTAGTGATAAAACAAGAAAATAAAAGATTCAATTGCAAGATCTAAAGATATACCTTCAAGCACTCACCCCCCGGCAACGGCGCCAGAAAAGAGTTTGATGTCTACTATGCAACCTTTCTTCTTGTAGACTCGTGTTGGGCCTCCAAGAGCAGACTTTTATAGGACAGTAGCTAATTTCCCTCAAGTGGATGACCTAAGGTTTATCAATCTGTGGGAGGCGTAGCATGAAGATGGTCCCTCTCAAAGAACCCTACAACCAAATAACAAAGGGTCTCTTGTGCCCCAACACACCCAATACAATGGCAAACTATATAGGTGCACTAGTTCGGCAAAGAGATGGTGATAAAAGTGTAGTATGGATGGTAGAAATATATTTTTATAATACGAATAAATAAAAATAGTAAGGTAACTAGTAACAAAAGTGAGCAAAAATGGTATTGTAATGCTTGAAAACAAGGCCTAGGGCTCATACTTTCACTAGTGCAAAATCTCTCAACAATGATAACATAATTGGATCAGATAAAAATCCCTCAACGTGCAACAAAGAATCACTCCAAAGTTCCTACCGCGGAGAACATAAGATGAAATTGTTTGTAGGGTACAAAACCACCTCAAAGTT
Organism: Triticum aestivum; assembly: GCF_018294505.1. Classification (NCBI taxonomy): domain Eukaryota; kingdom Viridiplantae; phylum Streptophyta; class Magnoliopsida; order Poales; family Poaceae; genus Triticum; species Triticum aestivum. The sequence goes on from NC_057800.1 coordinate 78,958,511, forward strand.
ATTCTTTCTGATCAATCCATTGAGCCATTCCTATAAGTGTCACAAACAGCCTTAGAGTTCGTACTAAAATAACACCATATGATACACATGAACCAACTCTAATGTTACCTAGATACTCCAATGTCACCACAAGTATCCGTGAGTTGATTATACGATATGCATCAAACAACTTCAGATTCATAATATTCAATCCAACACAATGAACTTCAAAGAGTACCCCAAGATTTCTATCGAAGAAAGGAATATGAAAATGTGTATCAATCCCTATGCAGAGATTACCCAAATGTCACCACGGGAATCTGCAAGTTGATAACCGAAACATACATCGAGTGAATCAATATAACATCCCATTGTCACCATGGATATCCCATCGGAAGACATACATCAAGTGCTCTCAAATCCAAAAGATTCAATCCGTCATAACAAAACCTCAAAGGAAAACCTTCAATTCATCACAAGAAGGTAGAGAGGGAATAACAACATAAGATATAGCTATATTAACAAAGCTCGTGGTACATCAAGATCGTGCCAAATCAAGAACACGAGAGAGAGAGAGAGAGAGAGAGATCAAACACATAGCTACTGGTACATACCCTTAGCCCCGAGGGTGAACTACTCCCTCCTCAGCATGGTGGACACTGGGATGATGAAGATGGCCTCCGCTGATGATTTCCCCCTCCGGCAAGGTACCAGAGTGGGGTCCTAATGGAGTTTTCATGGATACAGAGGCTTGCGGTGGCGGAACTTCTCATCTAGGGTTCTTTCTAGGGGTTTGGATATTTATAGGAATTTTGGCGTACATTTCACGTCAAGGGGGACCCTGGGGGTAGGGCGTGCCTAGCGAGCTTGTCGTGCCCTCATGGGTCTACTGGTCCTCCCACGAAGCTTCGAGGGTCTCTTTTGGTCCACAAAAAAACACCGTAATTTTTTAGCCCATTCCGAGAACTTTTATTTTTGCACAAAAAACGACACAACGGTAGTTCTGCTGAAAACAACATCAGTCCAGTTTAGTTCTAATCAAATCATACCAAAATCTGTTGGAAAAGGCAGTGCCTAGGAGCTGCTTAGGCACGCCTAGGCGCTAGGCAATGGTCAAACGCCCCGCCTAGGGCATAAATGGAGGTCTACGCAGGGCAAGCAAGGAATTGCCTACCCAAGCAAGAAATCATGCCACATACTGCACTGATATGCCAAACAGGTTATATTCCAATGGCAGTAGATGACAATTAACTTTTTATATGCCCTAAACTAATATGAACACCCATATAATAATCACAAATACACTACGAGTAAAAACTATATTACCGCCTAGGCTACGCCTAGGGCGCTTAGGCACCGCCTAAGCACTAGGCGAAGGCCAACCGCCTCGCTTACGCCTATCGATTTTTCCAACCTTAACCAAAACCATATAAAATTGTTGTAAACATGGCATGAATACTTCATAAATTATAGATACGTTCGAGACGTGATCACCATAATAATTGACTACTGTGCAATAAAAAGATGCAAACAACAAAGGGATAAACATCTCAGACAATTCATAATAGCATGATATGGTATAGCCCTGGGCACCGGGAACGTCTCCATGATCCTCCAAGGTCTTCATGAATTTTCTCTGAAAGTGTGGCCGTGACGACAATTTTGAAAACTACCGCCGTGCATCGATTTTGGTCCTCCGTGTAACCTATAGACTATCTCTATGATTATTATATTAAGGTGGCAATCCCGTGGCTCCAGCCATCACGCCGTGACACACATGCCACATAACATTACAACATATAGCCATCTCATACATAAACTCGTTATCATGATGAGGGCTATACCACATCATATACAAACCTGCAAAAGCACGTTAGACGTCCTCTAATCGGTTTTTAGAAATCTTAATTACGTCATAGCTAGGGTTTCCTGATAACACTAACTACCCACATGCACAATCAAGGTGATAATTCTTGTTGCAAGATCAACTTTCGGGGTGTGTGAGGGAAGAGACATAAATAAAAATCTCTAAACCCACACTAAACTTAGTCAAATACACATGACCCCCTAGAAGATTGTTCATTTTCATTGCCCTCTTGTGTACGCGATGGTTCACTATTCTTGACTATGATGAAACCAAAGGAACTGTTAGCAGATTGTCGACAACCAGATCCAATCGATTGTCAAAACCTTATACAAAGCTACATCATGTCGTCAATGAACTGAACCAAAGAAACACTCGAGGGAAGCATATAAATAATATCAAACCCTCACTTCCACATGTGATCTAGATTTAAACCTGCATCTACTCTTAGAACCGCTCTGATATCATTGTTGGGAAATGTAGTAGAAAACAAAAAAAACTGCCCTACGAACAAACCACCAACAATATGAAGATGGATATATGGTTTGGATCAATGATCATTACCAGTAAATGAGTTGGTGTAGATCATACTTGGAGTCCCTCCAACCGTTTATGACGATCCCGCGAATCGCCCTCGAATGGAAGACCAAAAGCACAACCTCTCTACTTGGTTGCAAGCGTACGGTCTTCATGATCCGGCAGCGCTTCACCATCCAGAGCTAATCGTTATCAGAGAATAAGAGGAAGAAGATTAAAACCACGTTGGGCTTGTAATTAAGAGGATTAGGGGAACTAGGTGTAGCTCTAATTAGTCAACTAGGAACAACTATAACTAGAACTAAATGAACTAGAGGAGGCTCCAAAACTTGTGTAGACAATAGGGCCAATACCTCAAGTATATATAGCTTACAAGGGGAAGGAGGTGCAGCCACCAAGGAGGGAAAGACCCTCCTTGGGGCGCCGGCCAAGGGAGGAGGTCCCCCCCTATGCAAAGGGAGGGCGCCTCCTCCACTTGGGCCCTTGTGGCCCAAGTTGCCTTCCACCTCTTGGCATTTTAATGCCCGTTGTTATTTAATTATTTATAAAAGCCTTACAATAATTACTAGAGACTTTTATATATAATTTAACATCTCCTGAAATATTTCCACCTAAATATTAATTATCAGGAATACCCCTTATTGCCCGATAAACCGCGAAACCCTTCAAGTGACCACGAAATGCTTCCGGTTCCTCTAAAAACTATTCTGAATATTAATGAAAAAATTCAAAAATAAATCCTCGTTACTCTCTTCCTACTAAAACTCAGCAGATCGTGATTACCTCGAGCTTGTGACCCCATAGGTTCGGTAAATCATAGACTTGAATGGAATCTCTTCGTTCAATTACCGATAGCGGAACCGTGGATGTCCATATCGATCCTTATGGTTACACAAATCACATTCAACTGAACATTTGGTTATTATGTGATGTTCCCTTTGCTTTGTGATACTTCACAAAACCAGGGGTGCATCGCTATTCTCCCGAGTCATGCACATACTCACTATACCATTGATCCCATTATCGGTTTTGTTCTTCTTTCTCGTTGAAGTGTTTTGGCATCCTCGTGGCGTAGTCACCTATGTATGGCTAGACGATGATGGATGCCATCACACCAAGAGGGCCCTAAGAATATCTCTCCATTGTTGGCAGAGTAAATCCCACTCTTGAGCTAACCAGCCCCTTGTCAAACTTTTTGATGAACTCGTAAGTTGTCATTATGATCACCTAGTTATAGATGACGTTTGAGCAACCCCAAAGTCCACCATATGGTACGAAGTGACTAAGATATTCTCATGGTCTGAAGAACTAACCACATGCTAACACTTCATGCTATAACAATTGATTTCAGATGATATTATCTAAAAGTATAACAAATAGGATTGGGTCGATTCAATATGATCATTCTTCTAATGTCATACTCTCAATGTTGTTTCAGGACTATCATTACACTTAACGATATCCCGAGATCCGGAAAACATGATCACCAACAACACTTGAGCCAGTCTTACATGCAAGACCGGGAACCTCTACTTACCATTTATCATTCCACAGGTGCATATGAGTCGTCCACTGAGTCAAATATTCTAGTATCACAACAGTCATAGCATGAAATATAAACTCTTAGTTATGAAAATGGAAATATAATAATACAATATTATTTCCTCTAGGGAATATTTCCAACATTTTCATGACTTATATTGGTGGATATAAATTGTGGAAATGGTAGGATATAATAGCTAATACTTGAAAATAAATATGCATCTTGTCTGGATAGTATATGCTTGGAAGATTTATCTTATATGTACTAACCTATCTCACGAGTTCTGTTGAGTTTTGTGTGGGTGAAGTTTTTAAGATCGAGGGGAGACATCGATATGAGAAGAACAAGGAGCGGCAAGAGCCCAAGCTTGGGGATGCACAAGGCACCACAAGGTAATATCCAAGGAGACTCAAGCGTCTAAGCTTGGGATGCCTCGAAAGGCATCCCCCCTTTTTTCTTCAATAATTATTGGTATGTCTCGATTGGACCTGAGTTTTTATTTGTTTACATTATATGTGCTTTGTTTGGAGCATCTTTTGCTTTAGTTTTGGTTTTGTTTGCTAGTTTTTACAACCATTTTATTCTGATCACACACTACCGCAGGTTGCTGCTAACGCGACACTACGATTAAAGACCCTTCGACGAAACTGTGTGTGATGCCATAATCGCAAACAGTGGTGTAGAATAACTGTCAAAAAAGGTGCAAAATGTTTGCGATGGAGGATGCATCAAACATGGTTCAGATTTTAGTTTCGTGTGCGATGCAGGGCATACGGTTCAGCTCAATTATCTGTTTGCGATGAGGAGGAACAAAAGAAACGGGCAGCCACATGAAGGTGTGTGCGATATACAGCATACGGTTCACTCGGATGAACTGCTTGTGATTAGGCAACACAAAAGAAATGGGCAGCCAGATGAAGGTGTGTGCGATATACGGCATGCGGTTGACTCGGATGAACTGTTTGCGTTGAGACAAGAGAACAAAAATGGTTCAATATAACAAGATGTGTGTGATACGCGGCAAATAGGTCTGTAATAAAAAATGTGTGCAAAGAGCGATAATAACACAGACGATTGCTTCTAATAAGACGTATGTGATATGCTCTGTCTACACAACATCCATTGTCCATTCGGGGATGGGCGGTCATCCGAATACGCCATAAGGATGCGAAGAGGCATCCTATCAGCAAGGACTAGCTGTTCCACCAATAGCTCATGTAAGAAAACTCTCAAGTTAAGTGTGCTCAGGCTGTAGTAGCCATCAGATGGGTGACTGGATGGGAAGTTGTGTTGATGTTAAATTAACTGATAGGATGGGTCATATCTGTCAAATTAAATGACTCATACAACCCATCCCATGAGTTAATTTAACCTCGAGATCCTTGTTTTATATTATTTTTAACACATGTTAAAGAAGGTCTACCACATTACTTTTTGACAATGTGCGATACGTGCCATACAGTTGATCCAACCAACCTGTTTGTGATGGAATAGGCCGTGTGTGGAAAATGCTTGCTAGTATTCAACCGTTTAGGATTGATGAATTCATCACCGATGGGTTCCCTAGTGTGGTCCGTGTTCATCTGATCATCATCTACTTCTTGTGCTAGGTCGATGTTCCTTCTATGTTAAGTTTCCATTAATTGATGGCGTTTTATGAACATGCCACTGTTTCCCGCCATTTCCTCACCTGTTTCCCACCACCCAGCGATATTGCGCATAGGCGGCGCGCGACGCGCAGAGGCAACAAGCGTAGCCTATATCACATCCACCTTTTCCAAGCATGCCAATCCACCAAAGTGCCGCCTCTATCATCAACCTCGTCAACGAGGAAAACAAGCAGGCCGAGGCGCTCCCCGTCAACGTGATGGATAACACCGTGATGCACGTCCTCACCAGGGTTGAGCAGACCTTTGGCGCATGGCGCTTGAGCGCCGCAGATAAATATAGGCATGTCAGCGCCGATAGGCTGCAGCTCGCTGCACAACATGATCAATGGCGCGCCACAGAGCAAGCTAGGCGTGTCCGCGCCAATAGGCTGCGGCTCGCTGCATGGAGAGACCGTTGGAGCGCTGCAGAGCGAGAGGCGCGACATGCCGCACAGTAAGAGCGGATCCATCGTTGCTTGCCTGCTGTCGACACGGTGTCGCAGCTGGGTACACATCCCGTCAGTACCCCCATTCCTCGCTAGGAGTGTGCACCAGACGCCCGCCGCGCCATTCACATTGTTGCCACTGTTCGCCTTCTCCGCGGCCCGCTGGATGCCAATGCGCTGGTCCATAGGCTCGACCGCCTCCTTGGCCCAAGTGTCCACCTGGGCGCAGTAGAGGAACATGGCCGTCGCATCCTCGAGCTGGTGATCTCCGATGAAATAGCCAACTTGGAGCTCAAGATCACGCTCCAGATGTACAGCGAGCGTGTCGACCGCTTGGACGAACGCCTGCACGAGTTTAGGCAGAGCCAAGAGCTACCATAGGCAAGGGATGCTGGTCATGGTCTCATGGATGCGTTTTATTTTGAAAAGTCGTTTCAACGTGGATAGCTATGTATTCACATCAATCATAATATTGCTTTGTTTATTGCTCTGTTTCAATATGTGTACTCTGTTTTCCATTCTTATATGTTCTGTTTCAATGTGTGTGTATATGCCTTCCATTCTGTATATGTGGATGATAACAGCTAGATTCAAATTAGTATGCAAAAACAGATAGAAAATTGAATTCATAATATATATATATATATATTAATTGTTTATTAGTTCATCACAGAATATATATATATAATAACATCACATATACGTGATGCCACTTAACTACCAGGTACAATGCATAAAATTGAAAATGAACAATAGTAAAACTAATAATCCCTCCTGGGGCCAGTATTCCGGCAGCCCCTCGCCAGCAGCTCCCTGGTGCGCGGCGTCTTCCTAGTGCGGAGGCGGTACTTGATACGCCCATTTTGCATCATGCTTTTATATCGATATTTATTGCATTATGGGCTGTTATTACACAATATGTCACAATACTTATGCCTATTCTCTCTTATTTTACAAGGTTTCCATAAAGAGGGAGAATGCCGGCAGCTGGGATTCTGGGATGGAAAAGGAGCAAATATTAGTGACCTATTCTGCACAGCTCCAAAAGTCCTGAAACTTCACGGAAGACGTTTTCAGAATATATAAAAAATACTCAGCGGAAGAAGTTCACCAGGAGGCCACACCCTGCCCACGAGGGTGGGGGCGCGCCCTACCCCCCTGGGTGCGCCCCCCTACCTCGTGGGCCCCCTGGTGGCCCTCCGATTACCATCTTCTGCTATATGGAGTCTTTCGATGAGAAAAAAATCATAAGCCATATTTCCGTACGAGACTCCGCCGCACGAGGCGGAACCTTGGCGGAACCAATCTAGGGCTCTGGCGGAGCTGTTCTACCGGGGAAACTTCCCTCCGGAGGGGGAAATCATCACCATCGTCATCACCAACGCTCCTCTCATCGGGAGAGGGGAATCTCCATCAACATCTTCACCAATACCATCTCCTCTCAAAACCCTAGTTCATCTCTTGTATCCAATTCTTGTCTCCAAGTCCGGGATTGGTACCTGTGGGTTGCTAGTAGTGTTGATTACTCCTTGTAGTTGATGCTAGTTGGTTTATTTGGTGGAAAATCATATGTTCAGATCCTATATGCATATTAATACCCCTCTGATTATGAACTTGAATATGCTTTGTGAGTAGTTACGTTTGTTCCTGAGGACATGGGAGAAGTCTTGCTATTAGTAGTCATGTGAATTTGGTATTCGTTCGATATTTTGATGAGATGTATTTTGTCTCTCCTCTAGTGGTGTTATGTGAACGTCGACTACATGACACTTCACCATTATTTGGGCCTAGAGGAAGGCATTGGGAAGTAATAAGTAGATGATGGGTTGCTAGAGTGACATAAGCTTAAACCCTAGTTTATGCGTTGCTTCATAAGGGGCTGATTTGGATCCATATGTTTCATGCTATGGTTAGGTTTACCTTAATACTTTTGTTGTAGTTACGGATGCTTGCAATAGAGGTTAATCATAAGTGGGATGCTTGTCCAAGTAAGGACAGTACCCAAGCACCGGTCCACCCACATACCAAATTATCAAAGTACCGAACGCGAATCATATGAACGTGATGAAACTAGCTTGATGATATTCCCACGTGTCCTCGGGAGTGCTTTTCTCTATATAAGAATTTGTCCAGGCTTGTCCTTTGCTACAAAAAGGATTGGGCCACCTTGCTGCACCTTATTTACTTTTGTTACTTGTTGCCGTTACAAATTATCCTATCACAAGACAATCTGTTACCACTTATTTCAGTACTTGCACAGACTACCTTGCTGGCGACCGCTTATCATTTCCTTCTGCTCCTCATTGGGTTCGACACTCTTACTTATCGAAAGGACTACAATAGATCCCCTACACTTGTGGGTCATCAGTACTCCGCCTCCTCCACCTCGCAGTGCTTGACGTATCGATCTGCCTCTTGCTGGCGGACGCGCACGACCGATCTTGCCATTTTGTTGGGCGCCCATCGGAGCTCCTCGTCGGTGGCACGCATGAGCTTATCGGCCCACCTCCATGCAAAGACGAGGTGCCCAGCACCTATTACCTTCCTCGCGAAGTACCCATCTTCGTACACCTCCTTGGCACGACGACGCGCCCGCCCTCAAAGCTCCGCCACCTACTTTTTCCAGGCGGCATTACGGGCTTCACAGGGCGCCTGGTACCTGGCTTCCTCCTCTGCCATCTCCTTCTTGAACGCCACTTGCCTGGCTCTCTCAGCCGGCGGCAGTGACTTCCACATACAAAGATTGTACTGGCCCGAAAACCAATCTAGAGTTAGGGAGTCCGGCGCAACCTCGCCAGGTGGCGTAGGGGTCCTCGTCGCTTCTAATCGAGTGAGCGTCCTCGGGGGCGGCGGCTCCTCATCGGCGCATGGGTAGAACGGCGGCGCCATGGCAGAGATTTGAGAGAGAGAGAGAGAGAGAGTGAGAGAGAAGGCGAGCGAGGGGAGGATGTAGATGAGAATGTAGGTGGGACGACGAGAGCAAGGTAGTATTTATTGGTGACCGGATTCTAGATTGACGGGGACAGTACACACGCCGGTCTCCGGAATTTACGAGTACTGTAGTTTGAATTACACACGATTCCCGCAGCAAAATCTGTGTGTGAACATAATAGCAAAAATATGTATGTGAACATAATAGCTGACGATTTCCAATGTAGAACCATGTTTTATTAATGATCCCTGCGACTCACCTACCAAACCTCGAGCCACGAGATAGAGTGCCAATCGTGTGGGGGCGGTTGTCTTGCCAGATCTTTACATTTTCTTTTTTGAACACAAGATATTTACATCGTCTGATTTTTTAACTCGCACACAAGTACACAAAAATATGATTTTTCAAACCATTATATTTAGGCGTTGCATGTAGATGTAGTTCAAATTTGAATTACGGTCATTAAATGGTTAGAAAATCACCTAAATGTCTTTAAAAGGTCAAATGACCCGTGAAATTTTCCAAATTTTCACATGACAGTTGTATTAGTGCACGTTAAACATAGAAAAAAAATTGAAGGCCGTAAGAGGAAGCTATCTCCCATTCGTCATCAAACATCCATTGTTCCCTCTCGGAACCACGAACCTTCTCGTGAGTTGTCCCGGTTTGTGAGGGTTGTGTGTCCAAACTTTCGTCAAACATGCCAATTTTTTTACCACATCATCTTGGTGGCATGACATTAAAACAAGCAAGGTTTCATGTTTTTCTCAACATTTTTTTATTTTTTGGAATTAAAATGCCAGGGCACTCCATGCATGTGCCCATGCCTTGAGACCAATATGTTTGAAAATTCCTTCTAATTTACTGCACATGGAATTAACTCACACACAAGCACACAAAAATACGATTTTTCAACCCGTTTTGGTTAGGCGTTGCATGTAGATGTAGTTCAAATTTGAATTACGGTCATTAAATGGTTAGAAATCACTTAAATGTCTTTAAAAGGTCAAATGACCCCTTAAATTTTCCAAAATTTCACATGACAGTTGTATTAGTGCACGTTAAACGTAGAAAAAAATTTGAAGGCCGTAAGAGGAAGCTATCTCCCGTTCGTCATCAAACATGCATTGTTCCCTCTCGGAACCACGAACCTTCTAGTGAGTTGCTCCAGTTTGTGAGGGGTGTGTGTCCAAACTTTCGTCAAACATGCCAATTTCTTTACCACATCATCTTGGTGGCATGAGATTACATCAACCAAGGTTTCATGTTTTTCTGATCATTTTTTTTATTTTTTGGAATTAAAATGCCATGTCACTCCATGCATACCTATGCATGTGTCCATGTCATGAGACCAATATGTTTGAAAATTCCTTCTAATTTACTGCACATGGAATTAACTCGCACACAAGTACAAAGATATGATTTTTCAAACCGTTTTGGTTAGGCGTTGCATGTAGATGTAGTTCAAATTTGAATTACGACAATTAAATGGTTAGAAAATCACTTAAATGTTTTTAAAAGGTCAAATAACCTCTAGAATTTTCCAAAATTTCACATTATAGTTGTAGTAGTGCACTTAGACGTAGAAAAAATTGAAGGCCGTAAGAGGAACCTATCTCCCGTTCGTCATCAAACATGCATTGTTCCCTCTCGGAACCACGAGCCTTTTAGTGAGTTGCTCCTGTTTGTGAGGGGGGTGTGTCCAAACATTACATCAACCAAGGTTTCATGTGTTTCTGATTTTTTTGGAAATAAAATGCCATGTCACTCCATGCTTAATTGTGTCATAGCCGTTAGACCAATATATGTTTGAAAATTCCTTCGAATTTACTGCACATGAAATTAAATCGCACACAAGTACACAGAATATGAGTTTTCAAACCATTATGGTTAGTTGTTGCATGTACAAGTAGTTCAAATTTCAATTACGGTCATTAAATGGCTAGAAAATCACTTAAATGTCTTAAAAGGTCAAATGACCCCTGTATTTTTTCCAAAATTTGACATGATAGTTGTATTAGTACTACAAAATTTCTCGTTCATTTAAAACACCATCCGTTGCCACTTTACTCCAAGTTCGTCTTTCACAACTAATAAAAAATATCTACAACATCACACACAGTTGTTTTCTAGGAACCGTTTGCGATGAAAATATCTGGGTCTATTTAAGTCTCCCTCCTTAAGCTTTGCTGGCTCGTCTGCTCCAATGCCGGCAACCCCCGAATCCATGAATCTCGATCCCCATTCCCGCACCCCCTTCTTGCAAAGATTACGACATGGAAACGCTTCGTGAAGGCCCGTACGATGGCCGCGTCCACCCCCCCCCCCCCCGCCCCCGAGCGCAGCCGCCTACACCGAGAGTGCCGCTGCATCCGCATTGAGCGTGGCCGCTTCCGCCGAGAGGGCGTCTGCGGCAGCCGACAGGGCAGCTGCAGCAGCCGAGACGGCTGCAACTGGTGCTTCGACGGCGGCTGCAAACGCCGAGAGTGCTCGAGCTGTCGTCTGTGCCGCCAATGTCGCCCTGGCCCGAGTCGAGGCCATTGAGGGAGTCATGGATTAAGGGGTCCTCGGGCATCCAGACTATGTGACGTGGGCCGGACTAATGGGCCATGAAGATACGAGATAGAAGACTTCCTCCCGTATCCGGATGGGACTCTCCCTTGTGTGGAAGTCAAGCTTGGCGTTCAGACATGAAGATTCCTTCCTCTGTAAACCGACTTTGTACAACCCTAGACCCCTCCGGTGTCTATATAAACCGGAGGGTTTAGTCCATAGAGTCAATCACAATCATATAGGCTAGACATCTAGGGTTCAGCCATTATGATCTCGTGGTAGATCAACTCTTGTAATCATCATATTCATCAAGATCAATCAAGCAGGAAGTAGGGTATTACCTCCATCAAGAGGGCCCGAACCTGGGTACACATCATGTCCCCTGTCTCCTGTTACCATCGACCCTAGACACATAGTTCGGGACCCCCTACCGGAGATCCGCCGGTTTTGACACTGACATTGGTGCTTTAGTTGAGAGTTCCACTATGTCATCATCAGAAGGTTCGATGGCTCCATTAGTCATCTACAACAATGCCACCCTGGGGGAGGTTTTTCTCCCCGGCCAGATCTTTGTATTCGGCGGCTTCGCACTACGGGCCAAGTCGCTTGGCCATGTGGAGCAGATCGACAGCTACACCCCAGGTCGTCAGATTAGTTTGGGAAATCTGGACTATGTCACTGATATCCGAGGAGACTTGATCTTCCAAGGGTTCACGACCCCAACCTCTGCTCCGGCCTTAGATTCGGAGTGCATTGCCAGGTCCGAAGATGGGATTCTTGAGCCCGCCGGACTATCTGCAACCACTAAGCCCTATACGGGAGAGCCGGAGGAAGTAGTGTCACGGGAAACCATCATGAAGACGGACACTCCTCCGGACACTGGCTCCTAACCCTCGGGGTCAACATCATGTGAGCTCGGCCAAGGAGTCTCCTTCCCGCTATACTCCACGGACTCTCTTCTCCCGGCCAAACCTCGCCTTTAAGCGAGGCTCTGGACTTGATGCGATCCCTCGTCATTACAGAGGAGCAACGTCCGAACTACACCCAGCCCGGACTAGGGGCTGAGAGCAGGGAATTTTACGTCCCACCCACCACCCACTTCATAGCCACTGTTGAGGATTTAACTGACGTGCTCGATTACGGCTCCAAAGACATCGACGGTATGGATGACGATGCCGGAGAAGAGCAGGCCCAAAACCCACCGTTTACCGGACGGCGGATGGCTACCTCTTCATATGACGTGTACATGGTGGATACACCCAATGCGGGTAACGGCGATAACGATAAAAATCCAGTCGAGGATAAACCTCCTATGATACAGCCAAAGGGGCAACGTCAGCGACACCACTCTAAATCATGCCATGGAAAAGACAGTGACACCGGCACGAGAGACAACAACACTCCGAACAATGCCGAAGACCCCGTCGAGCCAACCTCCACACAGGACGATCGGGAAGATGGGCAAGTTAGCCCTGATAAACAGGTCGTAAACGAAGACTCGGAGGACAACAACTATCTCCCACTCTCCGAGGATGAGGCGAGCCTCGACAACGAAGACTTTATTGTGCTTGAGGAACCCCTTGAGCAGGAGCGCTTTAAGCGCCGGCCAATAGCCACTACAAGGAGCCTGAAAAAGAAGCAGCAGCAGCTTCAAGTTTATCAAGATCTACTCAACAACAGGTGGACTAATGTCCTGGCAGCCGAGGAATACGGCCTCGAGCGCCCAACCAAAAGTTACCCGAAATGTAAACTGCTACCTCAATTCGACGACGAGGCACCTTAGCCCATACCATCAGCTCGTAACGCGGCTGACCAACCACCACGTGGCCGGGACAAAATGGCAACTCAAGCCGAACACCAGCCCATACCACCTCGTCGTAAAGGTAGAGACACAACAGCTCGGGGATATGCATATGACCTACGGCAGGACCTAGAAATTAGAGCAGGTCAGACCAGATCGATCTACGGATCGCGGGGGAGTTCCCGGGCGCACGATGACGGCTATCTAGCCGAACGTGACAAGCATAACTACATCCGGGCCGAAAACCGTAGACGGACTCCATCTAAGCTACGTCACGACTTGGCCCGATATAGAGGCGCTGCACACCCCCTCTGCTTCAGTAATGAAGTAATGGAGCATGAATTCCCAGAGGGGTTCAAACCCATGAATATTGAATTATATGATGGAACAACTGACCCCGCAGTATGGATTGAGGATTTTCCTCTTCATATCCACATGGCCCGCGGTGACGATCTCCACGCCATTAAATACCTCCCACTAAAATTAAAGGGACCCGCCTGGGACTGGCTAAACAACCTCCTAGAGAACTCCATTGGAAGCTAGGAAGACTTGGAAGACTCCTTTCGCGACAACTTCCAAGGTACATATGTCCGGCCTCCAGACGCCAATGACCTCATTCACATCATCCAGCAGCCCGGAGAATCAGCCAGGAAACTCTGGACTAGGTTATTAATTAAAAAGGAACCAAATTGTCGACTGTCCGGATGCCGAAGCACCCACGACCTTTAAACATATCATCCGTGATGAGTGGCTCGCCCGCCACCTCGGCAAAGAAAAGCCAAAGTCCATGGCAGCTCTTACCGCACTAATGACCCACTTTTGCGTGGGAGAAGATAGCTGGCTCGCTCGTAGAAGCAATAGCGCGAGCGATCCTGGCACCTCTGAAGTCAGGGATGGCAATGGCAAGCCACGACGCAATAAAAACAAGCGTCGCAGCAATAATGAAGGAACCCAAGACACAACGGTCAACACCGGATTTAGTGGCTCCAAAGCCGGTCAACAGAAGAAGCCATTTAAGGCAAACAGAGATGGTCCATCCGGTCTAGACAAGATATTGGATCGGCCCTGTTAGATCCATGGCAACCCCGACAAACCCGCCAACCATATCAACATAAATTGTTGGGTTTTCAAACAAGCCGGCAAGCTCAATGCCGAACACAAAGGGAAGGGGCTGCCCAGTGACAGTGAAGAAGAGGAGGCTCGCCTCCCGAGCACCGGGGGACAGAAGCAATTTCCCCCCTGAAGTAAAAACAGTCAACGTGATATACGTGATGCATACCTCTAAAAGGGAGCGCAAGCACGAACTACGAGATGACCACGCCATAAAGCCGAACGCCCCACAATTCAATCCATGGGCGCCCTGCTCGATCACTTTTGATCACGAGGACCACCCAACCAGTATCCGTCATGGAGGTTCGGCAGCTCTGGTCCTCGATCCAATTATAGGCGGATTCCATCTTACGCGAGTCCTCATGGATGGCGGCAGTAGCCTCAATTTACTCTATCAAGACATTGTCCGCAAAACGGGCATTGACCCTTCAAGGATCAAGCCCACCACAACTACCTTCAAGGGAGTAATACCTGGCGTAGAAGCTCACAGCATAGGCACAATCTCACTGGAAATCGTCTTCGGTTCATCGAAAAACTTCCGACGCGAGGAATTGATCTTCTATATTGTCCCATTCCGCATTGGCTACCACGCACTGCTCGGGCAGACCGCTTTCGCTTGTTTCAGCGGTCCCAAACTATGCTTATCTAAAGCTTAAGATGCCCGGTCCACGCGGCACCATTACGGTCAACGGAAACACGGAACGCTCCCTTCGCACTGAGGGGCACACTGTGGCAATCACAACCGAAGTACAAAGCGGCCTACTCAAGCCGCATATCTCATCGGTCATTAAACCACCGGCCTCTGCTACACAGGACCGGTCAATTTTAGAGCTGGATTAGCAGCTTTGCCTCCATCGTTCGCCTTTATATACCCGCAGAGTTTGTACCGCACATACATAATTATGCACTCAAAATACCTTGGTCATCGGCGGAGGCACAATACGGATAGGCTTACAAAGCGGTTTGTCTAGACTTTAGCCTTTTATCTTTTTTCCTAACTATTTTCTTATCTTTTTGCCACAGGTGAATCAATACTCGTCTGTCCTATGGACCTAAAAGGTCTCTTTATGAGCCCGGTTTCCCTACAAATAACAGGGGATTGCTCCCTTTAAGGAGGCCTTTTCGCAGAAGAACAGGCGGCGCAAACGTGCGATGGGAGGTCCAAAAGATTTTTGTAGACCAGAAACTCTATTTGAAACCTGTACAGAGCCTTTTCCCTCAGCCCTCGACACCTAGGCACAAAATCACCAGGGGCTCGATACGGCAACATATGGGTTGCCAAAAAAGTCCGAACAACTCTATAGCATACTTCGGCATCACGAGTTTGGCATTATATGCATCAGCTCCGAATCATGTCTTTTGTCAATAGTTGGGTTGCCCGGCTCCTGTGCTTGCTACCCTACGTTCCGTCTTATCGGCTAGGGTAGTAAAGGGAGAACTACTGCGTTTGTGTTTCCGATTCACCCGGTCAAACACCTTAGTAGAGAAAGCCGAAAAGTGACTGTCATGATGCGGTGAGAGCTGGTCAATCACTCGGTGAGTTCTCAGAATCGTTTGAGATTTCTTCTGTATTACACGAAGGACCATTTTTCTTTGGTCACCTACGCAACACAACCATATTCGGATAACTGCGTGCATACCAGGGGCTACATAGTAGACCCGCCGTAAAACTCCTATGGCTAAGTGAAGGTGTTAAAGCCCTATAGTCCCATTGCCTAGTTCGTCGCACCAACACCTCCGTTCCGGACCAAGATGTTGGGTCAAGAGTGATCAGGTGCTATTCACCCCCACATTTTACGTGAGGGGGCCGAAGCCGGCGACTGGCAAACTTTCAGGTTATAAGAAACGGCCACACAGGAGGAAATAATGGCAAAGGTATATAACACAACTTTAACATATCATAATATTGTTTTCACAATTTTGGTACATTTATTCAAATACAATATCCTTCGAGCACTGACCCTCTATCAAGCGGGCGCCCTCCAGGACATCCTTGAAATAATGCTCCAGCGTGCGATGGTCCTTGCCTCCAGGCGGACCCTTAGTTGCAACATTGGTGGCCTTCATCTTTTCCCTGTACATCTTGACACGGGCGAAGGCCATCCAGGCACCTTCTATGCACACCGACCGCTTGACGACGTCAATATGCGGCATTGCATCGACAAGCCGCTACACCAAACCAAAACAGCTGCTCGGGACGGGTTCGGCCGGCCATAGCCGAACCACGACATCCCTCATGGCAGCTCTGGACATCTTGTGTAGCTCGGCCCATTGGGCCATCTGTTCGTTCAGCAACGCCGGACGCCTTGCCACATTGAATTGTGACCAGAAAAGCCCCTCCGCAACACGTCCTTACTGTGCTTGGAAGAACTACGCCGCGTCGGAAGCACTCCTCGACGGCAAGAACATGTCTGGAAAACTCCACATTTGGTTAAGCAGAGCATACTTTGGGTCACCGAACTTAGTCTGTAAAAGAAAGGGCTTACCAGTCGCTATCTCCCTAGCCTGTCAGATCTCCTCCTGAGCTGCTCTATATTTGGATCATGCTTATTTCGCCTCTAGTAAGGCCTTGTCGAGTTTGGCTTCCATGGCTTTGTTATCCTCCTCGAGAGATTTGCACCTGTTAGTGGCATACTTCAACTCCTGCTCCATAGTAGATATACTCTCCTGGCACTGGCGCCGAACGGCCTGTTCGGCCTTTAAATCCGTAGTCGCCTTCTTGGAAGCTGCATTGCTCACTCTGGCCTGCTCCTTGGCCCGGGAAAGTTCAGCCCGAAGGGTCTCAACTGCGGTAGCACTATCTGCAGTTATGCATGTCATAGTATATGATTTTCAGCCTCGTGCTCATACTAGTATACATGCATAAACAAACTACCCCAACACATACCTTATGCCTCGTCGAGCTACCTGTTAATAAGAGTGATGTCCTCATCTACTAACTCAAGTTTCCGCTTTAGATCTCCAACTTCCACAGGTTGGGCGGTCGCCATCGACGCAACAGCCTGTGTTTGAATTAATTAGGTTACTTCCTGAGCATATCTTTTTGATCCTCTGATCGCCTCCCTATGAAGTTCGACCAGAGTCTCAGGGGCTACTACCTGTACACGGCCGCATTATGCATATAAAAAGTTAAGCTATTACTTTGCATACCTCGAAGCATCTCAACAGTCCCAAGAAAGCTTCATTTAATCCGCTTCTCGCGGATAGAACTCTTTCAACTACCATACCCATTAAGGTACGATGTTCCTCTGAGATGGACAAACTTTGTAATGTGCCCATCATAGTATCCGGCACCTACGGATTCCTGGAGGCTGCTGCGGGAGCATGCATTCCCTTCAAAGGGGTACATCAGCTCGACTCTAGAGTCGTCTTCGGCCGTAGGCCGGATATTTTGGTGCCTTCATTACTGGCCCCCGTAGGGGCTGCGCCCCTCGGACCCTTGATGATTGAAGTACCACCCTCGGGCGTTGTTTTCATTGTCCCCCATGCTGCTTGATGGTCAGGGGAGATTCTTCGGGAGGACAGCTCGAAGTCGTTCGCCCTAAGAGGCGAGGAAGCATGAGAAGGCGTCTTGCTTTCCATCATCCAAGGAGATAAGTCCCCTGATGAGGAGGACTGTCGGGGTGGATTGTGGGCTGAACTGCAAGCATATAGTTTAAATGTTACCCCTGCAACCCAAAATAAAAAATGGGGTATGTCTAGAGCATCCTTGTTCACTTACGACTCGGCAAGGGGCTTGTCCACAGAGAGGTGCCTTGCGATGACATCGGCTTCGGAACCCGAACCATATGGTAGGGATACCTTCCCTTTCTTGGGTGCTTCCACCTCCAGGTCTTCAGATGCAGTCCTTTTCCTCCCATGAGGGGAAGGGGTATAACCTTCTCCTTCCCATTCGTCTTTCGAAGAGGGAGCTTCAGTCTCCCTGGGCGTAGTGTCCGGCATACCTGCAGAGTGGAGGCCGCTTTCGGCCTCTTCGCTTTTCTTCTTGTCCTCTTGCACTAGCACTTTATACGGCGCCGGGACCAGCATCCTCGTCAACACAGGATTTCTCGAGTCTTCGAGAAGTGGAGCTGAACACCTCATTCGTTCCGCATTCTTCATCCAGCCCTAGTCAAAGAAAGAACTCTCAGTACGTCGCTATGGGATAATCAACCGAGTTGCGGTCAGAAATTGGGTGCTTACCGAGGTATCCGAATGGTTGCAGTCGAGACCGATGTCCTCTGACATGTCCGGCCACTGCTTTCGAGTCTTGAAGAACAGTTTCCACATCCCTTCGTGCATTGTGCCAAAGAACTACTGAAGGGTCCGCGGTCCTTCCGGATTGAACTCCCACATACGGAGAGGCCGTCACTGGCATGGGAGGATCCGACGGACTAGCATCACTTGGATCACGTTAATAAGGCCAATGTCCCTTTCAAGGATACTCTGGATACGACTTTGCAGTGTATGTACTTCATCAGTTGATGCCCAGTCTAGCCCCTTATTTATCCATGATGCGAGCCGTAATGGAGGGCCGGATCGGAAGACAGGTGTGGCTGCCCATTTGGTGCCGCGGGGTTCGGTGATATAGAACCACTCTTGTTGCCATAAGTCGGAGGTTTCTGTGAATGTGCCTTTTGGCCAGCTAGTATTGGCAAGCTTGCTCACCATAGCACCGCCGCACTCCGCTTGCTCCCTGTTAACCAGCTTCGGCTTCACATTGAAGGTCTTGAGCCATAGGACGAAGTGTTGGGGATGCGGAGAAAGGCTTCACACACGACGACGAACGCCAAGATGTGGAGAAAAGAGTTCGGAGCTAGATCGTGAAAGTCTATCCCGTAATAGAACATGAGGCCACGAACGAAGGGATGAAGAGCAAACCCTAGCCTGCGGAGGAAGTGAGAGATAAATACCACCCTCTCGATGGATTTTGGTGTGGGGATGACATGCCCTTTAGTAGGGAGCCTGTGGGGGATTTCCGCAGTCAGGTACCTCGCCTTCCAAAGCTTCGTGATATCCTCCTCGGTGACCGAGGAGGCTGCCCACCTACCTTGGGAGATGGATCCCGACATAACTAGAGGGTCTGGTAACAATGGAAGAAATCGAATCCTGGGCGCTAGAGCCTAAGGTTGGGGAGCATGATGAAGAGATAGGCGTGGGGGAGAAGGACGGGTCTGTACCCCTTTATAAAGGTGAAGAATATCGGACGCCTCCTCACGGGCCTTAAAGCTAGCCTATTGCCAAGGAATCTCCAACAACACGGTTGAATTACCCACGCCCATATTGATGAGGATCCCATGATAAGGGGACACGATCTCTGCTTCGACAAGACGTGCCGATGGAAACTGCACCTCAAAACACAGATCGGGAGGCTAAATAACTGTTCAAAATAATGACCGGGCGGAGACGTGGCGTCTCACTACAAAAGATGTCAGTAGATGGGACTTGTTAAATATTATCCTCTTTGCGGAGCTTATTTTGCAGAGCCAGACACGTTCTTTGTGTTCAAGGACTACGTTGAAATATTCGGAGGAGGAACCCGCCTTGCAATGCCGAAGACAATTTGTGCGCCGGGCACATCGTCATTAAGGCCTGGTTCAGGGGCTACTAAGGGAGTCCTGGATTAAGGGGTCCTCGGGCGTCCGGACTATGTGACGTGGGCCGGACTGATGGTCCATGATGATACGAGATAGAAGACTTCCTCCCATGTCCGGATGGGACTCTCCCTTGCGTGGAAGGCAAGCTTGGCCTTCGGACATGAAGATTCCTTCCTCTGTAAACCAACTCTGTACAACCCAAGACCCCCTTCGGTGTCTATATAAACCGGAGGGTTTAGTCCATAGAGGCAATCACAATCATATAGGCTAGACATCTAGGGTTTAGCCATTACGATCTCGTGGTAGATCAACTCTTGTAATCATCATATTCATCAAGATCAATCAAGCAGGAAGTAGGGTATTAGCTCCATCAAGAGGGCCCGAACCTGGGTAAACATCGTGTCCCCTGTCTCCTGTTAGCATCGACCCTAGACACACAGTTTGGGACCCCCTACCCGAGATCCGCCGGTTTTGACACCGACAGCCATCCATGCCAAGATCGAGGATGTGCATGCCAAGATATTCCAGGCCACCTCGGACTCCAGCATGCAACCCATGTATGAAAAGGTGGTGGTGGCCATGGAGCACCCGCTTCCTCATGAGGTCGCCCAGTGGGAGCTGGAGATGCAGGTGGCGGCGGAGATCGAGGAGCGCCGGGAGGAGGAGTTGCACGTGGCCGAGGTCGAGGTAGAGAAGAGTCTATCCGCCGAGGAACCGGCAGCGGAGTACCAACACAAGCTCTGGCACAACCACTACTACGGGTACTACAACTTTGAGGACGGCGCCGAGGATGAGGACGTGGTCGACTTTAGTAGCGGGGACGCAGAGTCCACCAACGGCGGCATGTCATCAGGACAAGTCATCGACGTCTCATCTCACACCGGTGATGCATAGGCCGGCGCGGCGGCGGATTTGTTAAAATTATTCGTACTTAGGCTTTTTTTAATGCTGGTCTTTTTTTAGAGCAATGTTTAGGTCAACTGGCTCCGTTTAATTACTAAAATTGCTCGATTTAGTAAGTGTAGTATGTCTGCTGTATGCTGTTTTGTGTGCCCAAATTAGCAAGCGATGTTAAATTATGCAATGACGTTGTGACGCCCCCAATTCAATCATACACTAATCATACACGCAAACGTGTACGATCAATATTAGGGACTCACGGGAAGATATCACAACACAACTCTAAAAATAAAATAAGTCATACAAGCATCATATTATAAGCCAGGGGCCTCGAGGGCTCGAATAAAAGAGCTCGATCATAGATGAGTCAGTGGAAGCAACAAAATCTGAGTACAGACATAAGTCAAACAAGTTGCCATAAGATGGCTAGCACAAACTAGGATACAGATCGAAAGAGGCACGGGACTCCTGCCTGCGATCCTCCTAAACTACTCCTTGTCGGAGGCGGCGGCCTACACGTAGTAGTAGCCACCTTGAGTGTAGTAGGAGTCGTCGTCGACAATGGCGTCTGGCTCCTGGGCTCCAACATCTGGTCGCAACAACCAGGTATAGAGAGGGGGAAAGGGGGGAGCAAAGCAACCGTGAGTACTCATCCAAAGTACTTGCAAGCAAGGAACTATACTACATATGCATTGGTATCAATGAAAGGGGTAGTATATGTGGACTGAAATGCAGAATGCCAAAATAAGAGGGGGATAGCTAGTCCTATCGAAGACTACGCTTCTGGTAGCCTCCGTCTTGAAGCAGTAGAAGAGAGTAGATGGTAAGATAACCAAGTATCATCGCATAGCATAATCCTACCCGACAATCCTCCCCTCGTCGCCCTATGAGAGAGCGATCACCGGGTTGTATCTGGCACTTGAAAGGGTGTGTTTGGTTAAGTATCCTGTTCTAGTTGTCATAAGGTCAAGGTACAACTCCGGGTCATCCTTTTACCGAGGGACACAGCTATTCAAATAGATAAACTACCCTCTAGGGGTGCACCACATAACCCAACAGGCTCGATCCCCTTTGGCCGGACACACTTCCCTGGGTCATGCCCAGCCTCGGAAGATCAACATGTCGCAGCCCCACCTAGGCACAACAGAGAGGTCAGCACACCGGGGTCTAAATCCTAAACGCGCAGAGGTCTGGGCCCATCGCCCATTGCACACCTGCATGTTGCATGGGCGGCCGAAAGCACACCTAGCCTCCCTAATACAAGAGCAGGCATTCCAGTCCAATCTAGCGTGTGCCGCTTAGTCGCTGACGTCAAGAAGGCTTCGGCGGATACAATGATGTCGAGTGCCCATAACTGTTCCCGCGTAATTGGTTAGTTAGTACAGGCCAGTGGCCAGACTCATATCAAATACCAAGATCTCGTTAAGCGTGTTATTTTGAAGTAATCGCGAACGCCGACCAGGGCCAGGCCGACCTCTCTCCTAGGTGGTCTCAACCTGCCATGTCGCTCCGCCACAAAGGTCCACTCAGAGGTCCATCAGGACAAATGACCTTTCGGTCCCAATCCGTGAATCACTCGCGGGTACTCTACTAGCCGACCCGACTTTAGTCACCACAGGTATCATATATTATGTATATAGGTATATACCCGTGATCACGGCCCGATAGTATAGCATGTCACTCGGACAAGAATGTAGGGCCACTGATGGAATACTAGCATCCTATACTAAGCATTTAGGATTGCACGTAAAGGTAACAACAGTAGTAGCAAAGTTAGGCCATGCATCAGGATATGATTAACGGAAAGCAGTAACATGCTACACTACTCTAATGCAAGCAGTAGAGAGAAGAATAGGCGATATCAGGTGATCAAGGGGGGGCTTGCCTGGTTGCTGTGGCAAGGAGGGGTCGTCAACAACGTAGTCGATTGGGGCACTAGGAGCGGCGTCAGTCTCCTAGTCTACCAGAGAGAAGAGGGGGAATAAACAATGAATACAATGCAAACAGATGCATATCGATGCATGACATGACAAGTAACGGTGCGAGGTGTGCCCTAATGCAATAGGAGGTGATACCGGCGAGGGGGGAAACATCCGAGAAAGTATCCCCGGTGTTTCGCATTTTCGGACAGATGAACTGGAGGGGGAAAGTTGCGTGTTCGCTATGCTAGGGGTGTGTGGCAGACGAACAGGCTGTGTATCCGCATTATTCGTCTCGTCGTTCTGAGCAACTTTCATGTACAAAGTATTTTCATCTGAGTTACGGATTATTTTATACTAATTTTTAAAGCTTTAAATCATTTTCTAAATTATTATTACTAAATCAATTCGAAATCAGCATGATCTCAGCATGAAATCAACAGTCAACAAAGGTGTTGACTGGGTCAAACTGACATGTGGGGTCCGCATGTCATTGATTGATCAGGCTAATCAGGGTTTAATTAAGTTAACTAGTGATTAGGTTAATTAATTAAGTTAATTAATTCTTTAATTAATCAATTAATTAATGTTTTATTTATTTATTTATTAATGTTCTAGGGTTGGGCCCCGGCTGTCACTAGGCCAGGACCATAGCGGGCACAGGGGGATGTGGGCGCTCGGCGCTGCTGGCGCCCGACCCAGGGGAGGGCCGAGCGGGCGCAGATGGTTGCTGGCGCGGCGCTGGCGCCGGAGGTGGCCGGTGCGATGCGAGGCCAGCGAAGCAAAGGCCAGGCATGCGGTGGCATTAGTAATCGCGAGGCGGAGCAGGCAGTGAGCGGGGCGCGGGTCAACAAGCGTCCAGAGAGGGGTTGAGGCACGAGGCAGGCAAGGCGCACGCGAGCGGTTGTGGCTGAGCGCGAGGGCTAGCGAGTAGCTTGGTAGGGAGCGGAGCGCACAGGCGAGCGCCGGCTATGGCAAGGGTGCGCCCGGGCGCAGCGTCGACGAGCGGAGGGAGAGGCGGGCGCGACAAGAGGGAACGGGAGGGCCGCGCCGCAAGCTGCAGCAATAGAGTCGAGGTGGGGAAGGTGAGCGCGTGCTCTCGGCGCGGGGGCACGGTGCGGGGAGCAGGGCGGCATGCTAGCGGAAGCAGGCGCAGTCACGGGCGGCGGCGAGCATCGTCAATCCGTGCAGGGTGGAGGCCAGGGCATGCGGGGCACGAACGGAGCACAGCCGTGGACGCGGTGACCGCGGGTGCGAGCGGGGCATGTGCGTGGTGAGTGGGGGGAAGCGGAGGGAGGCGGGCCCTCACCGCAGGGTGTAGGGCACGGGGCAGCGGTGCTCGAGGTGGGGGACGGGGACGACGCACGCAGGAGAGGCAGGCTAGCGGGGAAAGCTCAGCGAAGTGGCCTCCGGCGAGGTCCTCGGGCGGCGTCGGGGTCGGGCCCCTTCCCGATCCAGATGGGACCGAGAGGAGAGGGGGAGAGGGAGAGGCGAGCGAGAGTGGGGAGGAAGTGGGGTGTCGGCGGCTAGGGTTTGACCGGAACAGGGGGTTATGGAGTGAGAGGGGCCGGCCTGGGCCTGGCCTGGCTAGTAGCTGGGCTGGGTGGCCCAGTGGGGGGTTCTGTTTTACTTTATTTTTTGTTTTGTATTTATTTTCCTTTTATTTATTTCCCTTTTTTAGTTTAATTTATTTTAGAGCATTTTAGGATTTTCTAAAAATGAGTTTCCTCCGCTATTATTACGTGTGCAATATTTGGCACCAATCGAACATTTTTGTTTCAATGTTTGAAAACTTTGGTTGTTTGCCATTAATTCAAATTTGAATTTGAAACGCTTTGGATTAACACGTGATTATCAACAGTAACCGAGGTGACGTAGCATCGTTAACATGGGATTAGTGTAGCTTAATTATTCAGGCGTTACAAATCTCCCCCACTACAAGAAATCTTGTCCCGAGATTTAGGAGGTAGAAGGAAACAGTGTGGGGTATTCATCACGCAGGCGATCCTCGCGTTCCCAAGTGGCTTCATCTTTAGAGGGATGTGACCACTGAACTTTGAGAAACTTGATCGCCTTCTGACGTGTGCGGCGTTCAGCTTGGTCGAGAATGCGGACTGGATGCACTTTATAGGAGAGGTCTTCTTGCAACTCGAGCACTTCATGATCCACAGCTCCGATTGGGTCCTTGAAGCAGCGACGGAGTTGTGACACGTGGAACACATCGTGAACCTGAGAAAGGTTTGACGGAAGCTCCGGTTGATATGCCACTTTTCCACGCCTTTCCAGAATAGTGAATGGAAAAATATAGCGAGGAGCTAGCTTTCCCTTGACCCCGAAGCGGTGAGCACCCTTCGTTCGTGTAACTCGAAGATAAGCCTTTTAGTCAGGTTGATAGACCATGTCTTTGTGATGGCGGTCATACTGACTTTTCTGACGTGACTAAGCAGTCTTGAGATTCTCCCGAATAATGCGGACTTGTTCTTCGGCATGTTGGATAATATCTGGACCGAAGAGTGGACGTTCCCCAGTTTCTGACCAGTTCAGAGGGGTTCGGCACTTTCGTCCATATAACACACCGAAGGGGGCCATCTTCAGACTAGCTTGATAGCTATTATTATAAGAGAACTCGGCATACGGGAGAGATTCCTCCCATTTCTTGCCGAAGGAAATAACACAAGCTCGAAGCATGTCTTCGAGGATTTGGTTGACGCGTTCAACTTGTCCTTGCGACTGAGGATGAAATGCAGTACTGAATGACAGATGAGTTCACATAGCTTCTTGGAAACTTGCCCAAAATCTTGAAGTGAATAAGCTGCCACGGCCCGACCTGATAACCAGTGGAATACCATAAAGTGAAACAATTCTAGACATGTAGAGAGTTGCAAGCTGACTATCAGTGATAGTTTCTTTGACCGCCAGAAAATGTGCAACTTTAGAAAGCCGTTCAATGACGACAAGAATAGCATCATTACCTTTCTGTCATTTGGGAAATCCAGTGACGAAGTCCATTTCAACATGGTCCCATTTCCATTCAGGAATAGAGATAGGTTGCAGAGTTCCAGCAGGCCTTTGATGCTCTGCTCTGATACGAGAACAAACATCACAATCAGCAACATATCGAGCAATGTCTTGCTTCATGTTTGACCACCAGAATCTCTGACGAATGTCTTGGTACATCTTTGTACTACCGGGGTGAATAGACAAAGGTGTGTCATGAGCCTCTTTCATAACCTCCTGTGTCATATCCTGGCTTTCCTCTGAACATGGTACCACTAGGCGGCCCTTGAAGTACAAGACGCCATCATCAGCAATAGTGAAGAACGAGGGCCTTCCTTCAGCGAGGTAGCACTTAATCTTGTGGGTTCGAGAGTCATACTTTTGCAGCATCTTGATGTTGTCCACGAGATCAGGTTTAGCAACCAGGCTATTGAGAGAACCCTGGGAAACAACGTGGAGGTTCATCTTGCGGCACTCTGGAGGAGGGGGAGCGAGTGCACCCAGAGGAACTATATGGAGGTTCAGCTTTCTGAATTCTTCAACAAGTGAGGGTTGAGCTTTGTGAATCTGGAGGTGGTTGCAATAAGACTTGCGGCTCAAGGCATCAGCCATTACATGAGCCTTGCCTGGTGTATAGGAAATATCCAAGTCAAAGTCTGCAACAGTATCCATCCATCTCTGCTGACGGAGGTTCACGTCCGGCTGAGTAAACAGATACTTTAGACTTTGGTGGTCGGTGTAGATCTCGCAACGATTACTGAGAAGGTAATGTCGCCACTATTTTAGTGCATCAATGACAGCAGCAAGCTCAAGGTCGTGAAGTGAGTAGTTCTCTTCATGAGGGCGCAATTGACGAGAGGCATAAGCAATCACTTTGCGATCTTGCATTAGGACACAGCCTAATCCTTGACGGGAAGCCTCGCAGTAAATGACAAAGTCCTTCTTAGTATCAGGTGGAGCAAGCACTGGGGCAGAAGTCAACTTGTCTTTGAGTGCCTGGAAACTTTCCTAACACTTTTCTGTCCGTTGGAACTTGAAACCCTTATGCAACAGGTTAGTCAGAGGCCTGGCGATCTTGAAGAAGTTCTCGACGAATCGACAGCAATAGCTGGCGAGTCCAACAAAACTTATGACTTGCTTGACATTCTTTGGAGGAGTCCAATCGAGAATAGCCTAGACTCGTTCAGGGTTGACGGCAATACCATCCTTGGAGATGACATTCCCAAGATAGGTTACTTCGGGAAGCCAGAATTCACACTTGAAATACTTAGCGTCGAGTTGATGCTCTCGAAGCTTTTCCAGCACAAGACGAAGATGTTCAGCATGTTCTTCTTTGTTCTTGGAAAATACAAGGATATCATCCAGATAAACCACGACGAACTTGTCGAGGTAATCCATGAATATATAGTTCATCAGACGAGAGAAGATGGCTGGAGCATTCGTTAAGCCGAATGACATGACGGTGTACTCATATGATCCATATCGAGTCAGGAAGGCGGTCTTTGGGAGATCCTCTTCACGAACATGGATCTGGTGGTAACCCAACCTCAAGTCGAGTTTAGAGAACACTGATGAACCTGCCAGTTGATCATAAAGATCATTGATCCGAGGAAGAGGATATTTATTCTGTATGGTAGCTTGGTTTATAGGATGGCAGTCTTGGACTAATCGGTTTGTCCCATCCTTCTTCTTGACAAAGAGAGATGGTGCTCCCCAAGGAGATCAACTTAGGCGAATGAAACCTTGGCGAAGAGATTTGTCGATTTCCTCCTTAAGCTCAATGAGTTCATGCGGCGGCATCTTGTAGGGTTGTTTGGCTATAGGAGTGGTGCCTGGTTTCAAGTCAATGATGAATTCGACCGCCCTAGTAGGGGGAATCCCTGAAAGTTCTTCAGGAAAAACGCCGAGGAATTCACGCACGAAGGGAATGTTTTCAATGCCCTTGAGTGGTGCAGCGTTCAATGCATTTAACGCATAGAGCCTTGCCTCGGCATTTTGAACCAGGCGGGCATTGTAGCTTATTATTTCATCAGAAGGGTGTAGCAGATGGACGGTCTTAGCGGCGCAAACTATAGAAGCAGTATGCACTTTCAACCAATACATTCGTAGAATGAGATCAATGCTACAGGACTTCAGTACGATGGGAGAGACAAGGAATTCCAGTCCTTCGATTTCAACAGGGATGTTGTTGCAAATCATGGAGGTCCGGCATTGGCCCGCAGGGGTGTGTACTAATAGCGAAGCGTTCATGTCCTCACATTTAATGTCGTGCAAGCATGCAAAATCTTCTGAGGTGAATGAATGCGATGCACCTGTATCAAATAAAATGGATGTTGGTACTGAATTTACGAGGAGTGTACCCATCACAGTAGCAGGCTAGTCTTGAGCTTCATTCAGGTCAACATGGTTGGCATGAACACGACCATAAGACTTGGCATTGTTGTTGCGGGGCTGGTTGCTTCCACGGCTAGCTGCTGGAAGGGCTAGTTAGTTCTAGTTCTGGTTGCATTCCCTAGCACTGTGTCCTGGTTGTCCACACCTGAAGCACAAACCATTATTGGGAGTGGGAGCAGGAGCTCGGGGTGGTGGTGCTGGAAGCCTTGGGGCAGGTGCAGTTGGCTGGTACATGCTGTTGGGAATCCAAATCCTACATTCTGTCAGGGCGGGCCCGAAGATGAGCCCGTGTCACGGTTGCGCCTATGAGAGCTCTGGTGTTCCTGCAGACCAGTTTCGACATTGATGGCCTTGTTCACCAGGGTGGCGAAATCAGCAAAGTCATGCACTAGTAGTCACTACAAAAAAGATACATCCATGACATTTTGGGCCGAACGAAAAAAATTTCTGTCATACATATGACACTTCTATGACGATAATTGTGACAAAAACCAGTATCATCATAGATGTGGTGGGCTCCTACTTCTATGACAAAAAATGGGCGTTTCGTCCTGGGCGGGCCGGAGACGCAGCTGCATGACATTCTTTGGGCCATCCATGATGGAAAAAACCATGGTAGAAGCGAGGGGGACGAAAATTTCAGGGAGTTCCCGGTTACGGTGGGAGGTCGGGGGCCGACCGATGCGCGCTTCTCTCATACACGTACGCGCGTGTGTGCGATCTGTTGGCTCTAACTGAACCTGAGCGAGGCGTTGGGCTCTAACTGAACCCGAGTGATTGCACTGCAGGCTACGCGTTACTTAACCCGAGCGATCGATCGATGGCTGTTAACTGAACCCGATCGAGCGATTCCTTCGCTACTGCTGGTAACTGAAGCCGATCGATGCTTCCTCTGGATGAACAGTGAGCGTTGCGGGGGGGGGGGGGGTTGGATGAACAGTTCCCGGTGGGGGTGGATGAACAGGACCCCCCGGTGTTGCCTCTGGATGAACAGGACCCCGACCGATCGAGCCGGTTGGGGCTGGATGAACAAGACCCCGATCGATCGAGCCGGTTGGGGCTGGATGAACAGGACCCCGTGGAGGGCTGGATGAACAGGACCACCCCATGGAGGGCAGGGTGAACAGTAGACTGTGGAGGGCAGGATGAACAGTAGCCCGTGGAGGGGTGGTTGAACAGGAGCCCGTGGAGAGAGCTGGTTGAATAGTAGCCGGTGGAGTAGCGCGCGTTGGAGGCTGGATGAACAGGAGCCCATGGATGAACAGTCGCAGGTGAAGGCTGGAGGAGGTCGATGGTGGATGAACAGTAGCTCATGGAGGCTGGAGGGGGTCGACGGTGGAGATGAACAGTATCCCGTGGAGTCCCGCTTTGCAGTACGCCACACCCCTCCCGATGAATAGGACCCCCGTTTCGACCGTAGCGCTCCAACACAAGTCTGTTTCGTCCGTTTTGCGGTACGCCACACCCCTCCCGATCAACAGGACCCCCGTTTCAACCGTAGGAGGTCTGTTTCCTCCGTTTTGCGGTACGCCAGACCCCTCTCGATGAACAAGATCCCGTTTCAAACGTGGCCGGTCGAACACAAGGCCGTTTCCTCTGTTCAACAGTACGGCAGGCCTTGTTTCCATCGTCTGTTCCGTCCAAGCCCTCCCGGTGAACACGATGCATTCTGTTGCCTCCCATGAACACGACGCATTCCGTTGCCTCCCCATGAACACGACGCATTCCGTTGCCTCTCCATGAACACGACGACGACGCTGTTTCTCCGTTCCGACCCAGCCATGTACACGAGCCCTGGCCGTACGTATGTGCGAGTAGGCGTTCGAGACCCTGCCCGTATGTACACATACGTGGCCGTATTTTCTTTCTTGCACCCTGGCCGCTGTACGTACATGTACATGCTACGTGCACGCCTCTACTACGACACGTGCGCGCCTCTACATCGACTAGTATATATGTACATACACGTTCGCGACCAGAATGACAACACTACGTACGCTTCGACCAGGTGGGTCCCGACTGTCAGGCACTTCCTTGTGTGTGAAGATGTAGCTGGTGGGTCCCAGCAGTCAGGGGGGCGAAATACGGTGGCCCGTCCGGTGGGTCCCCGTTGTCAGGTGGAGGAATAATTTTTTTGCACGTAATAAGGAGGCACTTCCTTGCTGCGGCCGTGGACCCAGCTGTCAGCCTCTCCATGTACAGTCCACGTTCGATGGAAGCCGTTCCTTGACCACGTTGACCACGCCGCGCGGAGAGCACTAGGGCGGTGGACGATGGCGAGGCCTAGGAAGGGGATGACGCGGAGTCGGGGAAGACGCGGCAGTGGATGCTTACGCGTAGAGGAGTACGAGGGTTCACTGGTTCGCTGCGGTGTGAGGCTGCCGTCGCCGCAGAATAACAGGGGGTGTGGGTGAGTAGAGGGATGGCCTGGCCAGCGGTGGGAGTAGTAGGGGGCGGTGAGGCCTCCACCGCATCGCAGCCGGCCACGGGAGGCAGGAGCATGAGGCACGACCGGCGCTGGTTTGGGCGGCTGGAGCAAGAAGACCAGAGGTTGAAGAAGCACTACGGCCGTTGGATGGACATCGTACGGTCACTGGAGCTAGAATCGTGCATATTGACTAAGTTGACAAAGCCCTCCATCCCCGTCAACTTAGTAGGCCCACAAGTCAGCCTCCCAGCAAGGTGGGTCCCAGCTAGCAAGGGGTATTCATTTTTTTGAGCGTAATAAGGAGGCACTTCCTTGCGTGCGAAGATATAGATGGTGGGTCCGAGCTGTCAGCGGCGGTAATGTTTTTTTCGCGAAATACAGAGGACCTTTCGGTGGGTCCTTGATGTCAGGTGGGGGAATCATTATTTTGCGCGTAATAAGGAGGCATTTCCTTGCTTGCGGCCGTGGACCTAGCTGTCGGCCTCTCCACGTACAGTCCACTTCAGATGCATGTCGGTCGTTGACCACGTTGACCAGGCCGCGCCGAGAGCACCAGGGCGGTGGACGACAGCGAGGCCTAGGAAGGGAATGACACAGAGGCAGGGAAGACTCGGCAGTTGTTTCCCATGCAGAGGGGAGTACGACTGTACAAGGGTTTACTGGTTCGTCTGTCGTTGCCGGAGAATAACAACAGGTGTGGGTGAGTAGAGGGATGGCTAGGCCAGCGATGGAAGTACGGTGGGGCGGTGAGGCCTGCGCGGAAGCACAGCCGGCCGCGGGGAGGAGGGAGCAGGCAGTCCCGCCGGCGCTTGTTTGAGCGGCTGGAGCAGGAAGAGCAGAGATTGAAGAAGCACGACGGTCGTTCGATGGACATCCAACAGTCACTGCTTGTGCGTCAACCTTTTTTTAGGAAAGCCTCAAATCTGGGGAAAATAGCATACAGCCCATCTGTCATTATTTCTAATAATTTACAGCGCATTTGCTAATTCTTAAGGTTTTTTTGGAGCCCATATTCTTTTTGTTAGCATTACAACCCATATTGTGGCCATGGTTAAAAAATTAACGAAATTTTGCATATTCTGGTGCGGTCCGAACTGTTTTTAATCCCGAAATTTCGACTCACATTCAAACTAATTTTAAAAATAAATGTATATCAATATAAAATCCAACAAATTCTCCACGCATAAAAATTAATGTAGTTTAAAATCTCAAAATGAAAAAAAATATTTTAAACTAATTGCCGGTTTGATGTGTTTTAAAAATGTACAACCCATTTCTCATTACTGATGGGCCATTTTCTCAGCCAGCCGAATGAAGCTCTCCTTGTCTTGAAAGATTTGCAGCCCAACGGGCCTGACAAAGCGACTTACTTGGCAAATCACAAAAAATTGGTTTGTGGTCGTGGACCCAGCTGTCAGCCTCTCCACGTACAGTACTCTTCCTATGGAAGTCGGTCGTTGACCACATTGACCACGCCGCGCCGAGAGCACCACGGCGGTGGACGACGGTGAGGCCTAGGAAGGGGACGACGCGGAGCCGGGGAATATGCGGCAGTGGATGCCCATGCGGAGAGGAGTACGAGGGTTCACTGGTTCGGCTGCGGTGTGAGACTGCCGTCGCCGCAGAATAACAGGGGGAGTGGGTGAGTGGAGGGATGGCCTGGCCAGCGGTGGGAGTAGTATGGGGACGGTGAGGCCTCCGCGGCAGCACAGCCGGCCACGGGAGGCAGGAGCATGCGGCACGACCGGCGCTGCTTTGGGCGGCTGGGGTAAGAAGACCAGAGGTTGAAGAAGCACTACGGCCGTTGGATGGACATCATTGACCACGCCGCACCGAGAGCACCAGGGCGGTGGACGATGGCGAGGCCTACGAAGGGAATGAGACGAAGCCGGGGAAGACATGGCAGTGGCTGCCCACGCGGTGGAGAGTAAGAGGGTTGACTGGTTCGGCTACTGTCGCCGGAAAACAATAGGAGGTGTGGGTGAGTAGAGGGATAGACAGGCCAGGGATGCGAGTATGATGGGGCCATGAGGCCTTCCCGGCAGCACTACCGGCCACAGGAGGCAGTAGCAGGTGGTTCCGACGGCGCTGGTTTGGGCGGCTGGGGCAGGAAGATCAGAGACTGAAGAAGCACGATTGCCGTTAGATTGACATCTAACGGTCTGACGCTGGTAGAGTCGATTGTTGACTAAGTTTCTTTTTTGAGAAACCTTGTGTACGCATGAACTTAGTAGGCCCACAAGTCAGCCTCCAAATCTGTGGCAGACAACATAAAGCCCATTTGCTATTTTTTATAATTTGCAGCCCATTTGCTAATTCTTAAGTAATTTATTACAGCCCATTTTCTGCCTAGGACCATGGTCAAAAAGTCCAACCTTATTTTGCATATTTCGGTGGAGTCTGAACTGTTGTAATCCCGAAATGATAAACATTTTTAAGAACTTATTGATTTGCCAAAAAAATCGTTTTGTTTTTGTAAGCAAATAAGACGTGGGACAATTTAGTTGGTTTAAGGGAAAACCAGTGGTAAAAAAATCAGCGCTGGGTGGGAAAAACAACAAAAATAAGGATGTAAATATGAAAAGCGAATTTTATGTGTTTTCAATATAACGATACGTGTATATGAACTAGTAAAACTATAGGTAGAGATTAGAAAACGGATGTAG
This sequence comes from Triticum aestivum, assembly GCF_018294505.1. Lineage (NCBI taxonomy): Eukaryota > Viridiplantae > Streptophyta > Magnoliopsida > Poales > Poaceae > Triticum > Triticum aestivum. The sequence continues at coordinate 78,991,805 of NC_057800.1, forward strand.
GACATGCGTTTCAAGAGGGAAATAGAACTGGGCTGTGTGTTTGATTCAGTAAAATAACTGCATGCGGATGTTGTAAGACAAAATATAACTAACGCTGGCGGGCCAGAGGCCAGTAGATACCTGCTGGATCTTTGTGCCCCGTTGTCGTCATGGGTTGGGCCTGTTAAAAACAAAACAACCCAGGGCAATCTACAGCCCAGTTGAAACTTGCTCGACCTGAAAAAACAATATACATGCTCAATAAACGAGAGAATTTTGCAAGTACAGACTGATAACTGGCATGCAGCACGGATATTGCTTTTTATCGTGATAATAAGTGCATGCACTTGTTTCGAAAAAATTGGAGAACTGGGAATTCGAATGGCAGGTGCTTATGCTACCCATCAAATAAAAATCTGGTGCCTTAAAATTCGTTTCGAAACAAATGATTCAGCTTTATATCCACGTCGACCCTCGGCATGATGGTTGGAAGCAAATGCAAGTTCATACCAAAAGATCATTAACAACAATACCAACTTGCGGACGACAAGGTAGTACAACTACCAATACCAAACTAACTTATAATCTTTTTACTCCTGGCCCTAGTGTTTGTCTGGTAGAAAATCTTGCAGAGGACCAGCTCCCGCTCCTTCTCTTGCTCTAGGTCCCCGAGGTGGTACTGATGCATCACCCAGTTGGTCCTCTGATGGTCGAAGTTCTTGTTGGTGTGCAGCACCAGAACCTTTTTTGTTGCCCGTCTGCCGGCTGTTGACCATCATCGGCAAGGTATTGCCGGTCTTGTGCCACATCGCGTGCATGCCGCACTCCGACTGTATCTTGCGACGCGTCCACGTGGCCCTTTTGAACGCCCTGGAATTGGGCTGGAAGAAATGCTTCCTTAGGCCACTCAGTGTGATACCTGTAGTATTGTGGAATACAGGTTTTAGTGTACCTAGTTCGCATTTCCATAACATCTTTGGCATGTTGCAGTCACTTGTTTCACTTTTTATTAACTGTCAAATTGTAATTGCTTCACCAGGTCTGCGTCTAAAAAGAAAAATAGAGCTATAAACAAAGGAATATGTTTGTGCAAGTAGACGGCCGATCGGTGTCTTACCTGGAAGTTTCTCAGGTTGGGTGTAACATATGCCGTGCTCGCTGTCGATGGTTGGTATGAACAAATCGATGAGAGACTGAAATTTCGCGCTGTCAGCACTCACTTTGGCCTCAAGGTGCTCGATCAGCTCCTGATCCGTGGGATCGAACTTGACGCCAGCCGGCAGCACGGGCCAATCCTTCTTCGACTTGCATCGGTAATTCCAGTGATATGGTACTCAATGTATGATCAATCGACTGTTTTAAGTGAATGATGAAATATTTCGACAGATAAGTGGTACTCCAAATCTGAAGTCCAGAATACCCGAACACGCCGCCGGGATTCTTCTGTCACCTCACGCGTAGCGTGTTGTCACGTCAATTCAATGTGTGTACATGGTGAATAATTTGATCGACGTATACTAGTACTGCTACTGTACTACTTACTAGTCATATTTAGTGTCACAATTTATACATAGGTTTAACTAACAAGTACGCACTTGAAGCCTAACTGATATATATATGGCTTCTGCACAGCATCTCCATCATCATTATCAGTACATCCTACGCAGGTGAGTTAGGATGCACTTGATCCCAGGAAGGTATCTATCCTTCAAACCAGAGGAGTGCTTCAAACTAACAAGAGTACATAATATCCAACAAAAGAGGTCATGCTACAGCAGCAGAATACATGGCTCAGTCTAGATATCAGCATGAATCAAGTTGTGCATATTTGATGTTGGCATGAACCACATCGCCGCATGTCGGGTTTGCAAAAGCCGTCCATCGCATGGAAGCTTGATGCCTTTCACACACTGAAGATTATCTGGCAACAAGATGTGTCGACGAATCTCTGGATATGGTGATTCATGAAACCCATGGTATGATGTGTAAACACAGCCCCCCTCGCGAATGGAAGTTGCATAGCACAGTAATCATCGCCGGTGATATGATCGATGATTGGTTGGATGATCGGATAATTGAGCCCAAGGAACAAGGAGTGGTTGTCGAGGCTATAAACCCGCCTCCAGTTGAATACGCCTGGCCCAACGGAGCTGGGATCTTTCTCGAACACGAAGCAACCATAGCCATCAATGTCACGAACGCCCCACGCATTGTACTGCATGTGGTTTGATGTAATGGTTTGGTCAATTTGGTACGTGCGGATGAACATCAAATGACCGCCGTCAGCTGAACGAGCGATAAACCACCACCCATCGGCTGGTATGATTCCAGGTCCTGGAATCATGAAGGCCGGCGCATTTGCGTCTGCTGCAACAATTCAAATTGGAGACCAAAAGGACAAAAATAAACAATCATGTTCAGAGTATGTGTGGAATTAAGATTATTATAACAATCACACATATCATAGACAAAGAATTGCAATGCCGTGGTCATAATCATACCCCAAGTTAAAAAAATAAGCCAATGGCTTTCATATTCTAGCAATATGTCATGGTTCAAACATCATGTAACAATGAGAGGAAAGCAGCTATGCCAGCGCCTACTCATATTCTACCATAGCACTTACTACTACTGTTCTCATATCAACTCTAAGCAATAACATGCGTTGTTATAAAAATCTTGTAAACGAGAGTAACATATAGCAATCATGATGTTATGCTCATAATATGTATTCTAACAATCATTAGATGCCAATTGTTCTCATATCAACTCTAACAATAACATGTATGGTCATAAAAATCTAGGAAATGAGAGGAACATATAGCAATGATGTGGTTATAGACATGCTATGCATTCTAAATTTGTAACAAATGAACATGCAGTCGTATTCATAAGGTAAATATGAGATGAGATAGAACAATTACACGATGATAGATTCCACCAATATAGGTAGCCAATCTGTGCATCGACTGCGTAAACGACGCCATCGTGCACTATAGCATCAAATAGAAATGTTTCCTCAACAGGATTGATGATGAGCCATAACCATGTATGGCGACCGGATTCCAGATAGACTAATCCCTTGTTGAAGAAGGCAATGAGCTTGTAATCCATGTAGTCTTCTGATGGTGTGGGCACTTCGCAGATTACAACATCCTGCAAACAGAGGTCGAGCCAAAAGCTTGACGCGTCTCATGCATAGTAGGCAGGAGTGTCCGGCGGGCCGCGCGGCTCGATGGCGGCGGTATCCAACAATGGAAGGGTGATCTCTCGCTGGGTGTAGATATCCACGAGACGTCACTGACTACCGGTGTGGTGGATGAGGACGATCCAGTTGGCCTTCATGCCCGGCCAGTAGTGGTCGCGCATGAAGGATAGGTGGACGGGTAGTGGTAGCATGTCGAGGGGCACCACGGCAACCTCCGTAGGATCATCAAGTCGGTGTCTGGGCCACCTGCGAGGATCAGGCATCAGCAAGCAGGGTGTCTTGAAAAGAGCCGGCCGGTTGCAGACGAGTACACGGTACAAAGACACCGAGCATGCGGCCAGACGGACGGTGCTAAGTAGGTCCATACGACTACAGATCTGCTCTAAGAGAACATCGGGGAGGGAATGCCAATCGCGGCTCTGCGTGTCAGGCGGTTCTGCCATTGGGGTTTTCGGTGCCTGCGAGCCAGCGGGGAAGTGGATTCGGGCGGGCGAGCGAAGAAGCTTCTCCTCGTGTGGCCGAGCAGTGAGCGGGGGTAAATGGTGTGTGGCCGACGATGGGGAAGAGAGGAGGAAGAAGAAGGGACTAGTTTAATAGTTCTCTCTGACCGAGATGGGGAATAAATGGATTGCGAGGACTTCCTTTCTACAGTATCCCTATGCCACTACGCTCACTTCACTCATTTTGCTCCGTACCTAGTCACTTGTTGAAATCTATAGAAAGACAAATACTCCGTATTTGGGAACAGAGGGAGGCTTTTACTCCATACTATTTGGGAACAGAGGGAGTATCACCATATGGAGGGAACAGAGGAAGCTTGAAATATGAACATGTCAATGGAAGGGAGTAAGCCCCATGCATGCATGCATGCATGCATGCATGCAACATGCAGCACTCACACGTACACATGGACGCACGCAACACTCACGCACCCATGCGGCACACAGCACACGCCGCAACACACACGCTCACGCTCAAGTGCTCAACCTACTCCCTACGTCCGTGAAAGACTGTACATTTAGAGATTTACACATTGACCAGGGCATAATTAACGCCCAAAAGTAGCAGACTTATGTGTGCATGCGACCATTGAGATAAGAAGATTAAATGAAGGCCGTTACATGCTGTAATTAAGGATAGACATGTAGCCTATACCTACAGCACAAGTTGGTGCATTAGTCAATCAATATCGATTTAGATTAAAGGCTAAACGCATTGGAAGTGTAGACGTACATCATGTAGTACACTCTTTGTTGGAAGACCGAGGGAGGACACGTGCATGCACTCACATACACAGCCAGGGCGGTTCGCGCGCAAGGGTTGGACTCGTGTCGCGCCTGTGTAAAGTTTTGTTTAACTGATTTCTCTGCTCTGCCAACTGACAGGTGGGACCCAGAAACCAGGTGACAATTTAACCAGTCAACAAAGTGCCACGTCGACTATGTGGCCGGTCAGTAGGGTGCAATACGGTGCTCTACGATGAGCTAGTGATCGCATAATCACTGCAAAACTATATATAGTGGCCGTAAAGAGAGTACTGTTACATACGTTGACCGCCAGTGTAATTTTTCTCGTTTCAAATTAAGCCATATTAATCAGAAAGGACGCAGTATGGACTACTACTACTAGTACTAGTACTGCTTTGATGTGTCCCGTCAACTCGCCGAACGAGGAGAAGCTTGCTTAATACGCCTCTCCCTCGCCCACGCGCGCGGTGGTTCGCGGGACAAGGAGAGGGTTTTGACTATAGCGCCCTCTCCCTCTCCCTCTCCCTCTCCCTCCCCCTCGCCCTCGCGGTGGACGTGCAGCAGTTCAATCAGTGTCAGATTGCCAGAAGCATATTGTATTGTAGTATCATCATTGTTGGACCTTCCGAAGAGGCGAAGAGCCAAGTGCAAGGTTCACACGAGTACGAACTATTGAACCTCCCGAAGAGGCAAAGAGCCAAGCGCAAGGTTTTATAGGAGTTGTCGTCCTAGTAGGAGTGTACTAGTACAACTATAGCGAACGATGCTACTGTATGATGCCACCACGTCATGTATATCCAAAGTTGTGCCACCTTTTTTTCTCAAAGAGCATGTTGGAGCCCGTGCAACAACCACACAAGTTGCACGTACACATAACACATTAACTAGTAATAAATTCTAAAGGACAAATGCAAGTATGCCACACAAGTTCATCTCCAACTCATGTGATAAATTTGTGCACGACTAGTCTACATATATTCACAGCGCTACCGTTCACAATTACGTACTCCACTTACACGTTATAGATGGGCTACATGTCCTCCTCCAGGTTCCAGTCCCAGGTGTTCTTCATGGATGGCACGATCCATAGCGGTGGGCAACGGGAATCATTGTCGCAGCTTTGTAGTCCGGTTCCACACGATGGAGACTCATCCAAGCTGAAGCGGCATAAATCAGGGATAGCGTGTCCCAGCATGTCATTCATCCGGCGGTGCGCACAGAAGATACAACCATGCTTCATGAACGACAGGCCTTCTGTGTCGTGCACAGAAGGTGGCATCCACTTCACAATGGGGTAGCTGTCCCCGATGAAAAGCGAGTACTCTCCAAGGGTGTTCCTCGGCACCCACGTAGCATCACGGGGGTCGAACTTGGCGCCATTCATCTAGTACACACGGCATCCTAGATCTCGACACATGGTGACGTACATAGTTAAGGTCCATGCATAATAATGTTGTGCTCAAATGTGACGGTCAGTAATACTGTGCAGCAAATAGTACTACTCCGGTATAGAGGAAGTAAAATAACCGGCTTATTATATATAGCCACTCTTGGCTACATGGATGAGATAGTAAGACATGGAAAAACAAAAATGGTGGCAGCTAGTGGGTTCAAGTCTTCAAGGGCCTAGCTAGCTATACGCGTCCTCCAAGGTAAAAAGTACTCCTACTAGTACTACAAAGTATACTACTAGTACAACAATGAAAGAGAAGGCAAGAGGGTTAAAAAATGGAATACCCGGGTAGATGGTGACGGTCCGATCGTGATAGATTATGTGACCATGTTGCACATCAGTGGTACCATGGGTAACGACTGCTAAGATAGTTGATCCCAATATGCCAAAGTCAGCTACAAGGTTCCAGGTTAGACCGAATTGCGGATGCAAATGCACATCCAGGATCGGCGATCTTATTTTGATTGGGGGATGACTGGTCCCTGCAAAATAATGGAGTACCGTTAGGGATGCAAATGATGGTTTGTGCATTCCATTTGTAATCTCCCGTACCGTAGGATGTCAACCAGATGAAACAAGTCCCCTGGCTTGTCACCGCGAAGATGCGGACTAGATGGCGCATGACGTCTTCGAACGTGTAGGGGTACAAATCTGCCGCCGCCAACATGCGCCAGCCTCTGCCGTTACTGCCTCCTGCATTGATGGCAATCCTTATGTCGAACACCGCGATGAGATAGTAATTGTCGTAGCCGCGTCGCTTTGTCGACGGATCCGCAATTGCTATCTTCTTCAATCTCATGTAGGCATCATCATACGTATTCTTGCCCAGCCAGTCCGGAAGGCCGATCCCAATGGTGGAGAAGGGGTCTACCGGAACGGACGCACTGTTGTGGATGTTGTGCAAAATGATGGTGGTATCCGGCCAGAGGTATGCAAGCCAATCTTCGTTGGCACCGACCCAGACCTATATATAAGACGGTGGACAGCAGAGAAATTACGGGATGGAAATGGAATAACTAAGTACTACATGATCAAACTCCATTACTGACCTGCTCATCGGACAACATCCGACTACCTCTCAACGTCGGCAACTCTAGCGGAGTCAACATGCAACCATGGCCAGGGAGCGGTGGACTGTTCGAAGGATTCTCCCATAGAAGAACCTTCTCCTCGAGGATGCATGGAAGACCAACAAGCATGGCTTGTTTAAGCAGCGTCTTGAAAAAGTTGGTGCAGGAAGCACCGAGTCTTGCGGCGGTGAGGACGTCGGAGCGGCATGCGATTTCTCCCACAGGATCGTCGTCCAAGGTCTCCCAGCCCCGACGAGGAAGAGAACCTCCTGGCGAATCCATGGGAGCAGTGACGAACTGCCTTCTCTTCGGGGGGAGGGGAACTGGCGAGGAGGAGATAAGAGCGTAGTAACCACAGGGCCTCGTCTCCCTTCCAACTGTAGATC